>NC_064768.1:41566305-41866305 GCF_011397635.1 Epinephelus fuscoguttatus | reverse complement strand
ACTTAACCGTATTAAAGACAGGTATCTTAGATATTCAATAAATACGGGTAATGTGCAACGTGTTGGGTAATATCTATTACTGAATTTTATGAATGCAAATGGCAAATAAAGAGTAAACACACTTGGCAAGATGGCGGACCGAGTGCATCAAAGCTTCTGAGCTCTGTCTGCTTGTCCCAGTTTTACAATAACTTCACCTCCAGCTGCCTATATCTGACCTTTTAAGCTTTGTGTTGTTTTGACGTTTAACACTGTCAAAAAACTGAGCCATGAAACCAACCGCGTCAGCCCGTGAGAGTACTGCTGCTACTTGCCACAACTATGCGGCTAAGATGGAAGTTTCGACCGAGAGCCTCAAAAGAAAACACCCATTTTCTCCGGGAAACAACCAACTGACTGCCAAAATGAGAGACTCGGCATCTGATGGAGGTGCGAAGGCTGTCCTGGAAGCAATAAAACAGCTGACTGATAAAGTGGATACTCTTGGCACCCAGATACAACAGAACTCCGTTATGCTAGCTAGCATAGCTAAAGCGGTTGAGTTTAACGCAGCGGAGATTAAAGACTGCAAAACTCAGCTACAAACCACAGAGCGGGAGGTGTCGGCAATAAAAAAAGACAACTGAGTTAATGGAAAGAGTCCTGGAACTTGAAGAGTACAAGCATCATTGGAATCTCAGAATCCAAGGGATAAAAGAGAAAGAAGGAGAAAATACACGAGAAGTGGTGGCTAACCCGTTGATGAAAATCTCTCCCCCATGGGCCCCCAACATTAACCACATTGTGGACTGGGCTCATTGTCAGAGGAGAGGAAAATAAGACGAGGCAGGTCATCGTCCAGTTCACGCAGAGAATACATCGGGATGCGCTGTGGAAGATGACCAGGGATTCCTCCATCTGCAGAGAACTTGGGATTGGTTTCATCGAAGACCTCTGCAATGCTGACACTGTGGCCGAAGATACGACAAGCACGGGTGGCTGGAAAATGAGCTTTCTACAGAGGAGGTGCTGGATACATCGATGGACACAGAATCACTTAGTGAGAACACTTGAGGTATACTAGTGGTTAAAACCTATGAATAAATAAGCATCAAACAGGGTCTTAATCTTCCCTGCTATAAGAAGGTTGGATGGTTAAGTTTACAGATATTTTGACATTGAAGAGACATTGCCTACAGTTATATGTTGGAAGTTTTTTTATTTTCCACTTCTCTTCACTCAGTTGGACTTCTTACTGTTTACTAGCAGTTGCTAGTTGTGGTTCACAGTGAATGTTGACTTTTCTTGTATTTCATCGAATGCTAGGGGCTGAAGAGAAAATTAATATTTTTATTTTGTAAGGGCGAGAAAGCAAACTTTATTTTGTTACAGGAAACATTCAAAACCAGAGGATGAAAAATTCTGGATTAACCAATGGGGGGATAAAATTATTATTATTATTATTATTATTATTATTATTATAACTTTTTTTGGAATCAGGAATATATGTTGCACTTATCCAAATCAGCAGCTTGTAAAGGCAAAAGAAAGCAACATAAAACCAGGTGATTTTGGCAAAATACAGTTGTTTATTTACAGGGAGTTTAGATAATTAATACGAACAAAAACAGGTGAGGTGGACTACAAGGACAAAATGGGCTTGTGGATGCTGTTGAACTTAATAAAATAATAACAACCAAAAGAAGACTCTTAGAGCTACTAACATCCTAGCAGAAATACGACCTCACTGTCTTACCTTATTGAGGGAAACCAAGAAATAGTAATCCTCGTTTCTGGGAACTGAAAAGTGTTTTTAGAAAGTTTTCAGAACTAAACCCAGCCTAGTCTCCAGGTCGGAAGCAAGTACACCTCAATACTAGTTTCACAAAGTCAACACATTTAACATCTTACAGCTAGAAACAACTGAAGGTTCCACTCGCACCAAAAGTCAACCTGTCGATGCGTCTTGGTCCCGAACTGCCCCCTGTAGATTGAAGAGCTGGACCGGGTACAGCTCCAAGGCTCCAGGATCCCCAGCTCATCAAACAGGAAGCAGGATGGGCAACACCTCAGCAGGTGTAACAGATGAGGTGCAGGAAACCAAATGTCCTACTAAGCATGCATGTGAAGACACTAACTTAAGGGTTAACTCTGGGATTTCAGTTCTACGAAGCTGGTTCAGTTTTTAGTGGGATAAATCACCGTTGTAACTTCAGACGACGGGGTCACTGACCCTGATCAGATCACTGGGGAAAAAAAAAAACATCCCATCCCAACATGGACAAAAGTCCAGGGTAACTGGTAAAAAAATAATATATATTTTTATATGTTAGAAGAATCTTTTACAACACTTAACACATATAGTAATAATGACGTAAGCTGCATTTTAATATTCTACCTCAGTGGCTGATTTTACACTCTGGTTGATCACCACAGCTCAGAATAACGCGATACACCCGTGTGATGAGAACTGGAAATAGAAACCCAAGAGAAACAACACTTACTATTAACTGGCTCCCATGAATATAAATGTGACTGTGTCAAAGTGATGGTAAATCATTAGTTTTGTATAATCCTGTCCACACTGCCAAGTATGGCAACAAGTACGGCAAATTGTGGCAAAGGGTACTGATCACTGTTGGATATTTTATAGTCTTGCATTATTTAGAATTTAGCTGACAGGCACGTAACTGTTTTTAAAATGCAGTCAACTGCACAGTCACGCACTGTTGCTCCCAAAATGCAGGTTGATCAACTGTCCACCCCGCAACTCAAATCTCCACAAACTGCTGCTGAGGAGCAAAAACAAGAGCTCCACCTGCATTCTTTGACATGGAAAAACCTCAAAAATTTAGAGCAGGGAGACAGACTGATGCACAAGGACATACAGGTATTTTTACCACATAATTAGCAACCTAATGGTTTCATAAGTGCTGTATCGCAGACAACTGGACCTGCTTGAGTTTCTTAAAGACGTTTCGCCTCTCACCCAAGAGGCTTCTTCAGTTCTAACTGACATGTGTGGAGTCGCAGGCCTTAAACTCTGTGTGGGTGTGAACCCTTACAGATTCGTTAAGGTCACATGTGAGTCGCTGACCCACCTGCCCATCATGTGTTTCGTTAGGGTCAGATGGGACCAGATGTGAATGGGTGTGAAGTCATTTGGGGAGGGATCCCAAGACTGCATTGTAGGTGGGTGATAAGTGGTGGTGGCAATGGTTAAAACCAATCATCCACTCCACAAGCACATGGGGCAAACAGGAGAGCCAGTTCCTCAAATCAAGACTTGTCCATCCATTTACATCTAAAGGAAAAGGGACATTCTTTTGAGGACAGCAATGTGCACATCTTGGCAAGAAAAGACAGGTGGTCATCTGGTCATATCTCAGAGAGCTCATAGTGCCTTATGATCCCACCAGAACACTGCGCTCTGAGAACGCAGGGTTACTCGTGGTCCCTAAAGTCTCCAAAAGTAGATCAGGAGCCAGAGCCTTCAGCTATCAGGCTCCTCTCCTGTGGAATCATCTTCCTGTTACGGTCCGGGAGGCAGACACCGTCTCCACATTTAAGACTAGACTTAAGACTTTCCTCTTTGATAAAGCTTATAGTTAGGGCTGGCTCAGGCTTGCCCTGTACCAGCCCCTAGTTAGGCTGACTTAGGCCTAGTCTGCCGGAGGACCCCTCTATAATACACCGGGCCCCTTCTCTCCTTCTCTCTCTCTCTCTCTCTCTCTCTCTCTCTCTCTCTCTCTCTCGTATCCTATTACTGCATCTTGCTAACTCGGCCATTCTGGATGTCACTAACTCGGCTTCTTCTCCGGAGCCTTTGTGCTCCACTGTCTCTCAGATTAACTCATATCACAGCGGTGCCTGGACAGCGTGACGTGTGTGGTTGTGCTGCTGCCGTGGTCCTGCCAGATGCCTCCTGCTGCTGCTGCCATCATTAGTCATTAGTCATACTTCTACTGTTATTATACACATATGACTATTGTCACACATATATACTGCCAGATATTAATACATACTTTCAACATATTGTACCACAGTAGCCAGAACTATAACTATAATATTATTACTTTCAATAATGTTGTTGTAAGCTACTGTCATTACCTGCATCTCTCTCTCTCTCTCTCTCTCTCTCTCTCTCTCTCTCTCTCTCTCTCTGTCTCATTGTGTCATGTGGAT
This sequence comes from Epinephelus fuscoguttatus, assembly GCF_011397635.1. Lineage (NCBI taxonomy): Eukaryota > Metazoa > Chordata > Actinopteri > Perciformes > Serranidae > Epinephelus > Epinephelus fuscoguttatus. The sequence goes on along the minus strand of NC_064768.1, from coordinate 41,862,141 downwards.
TACTGTTAATTTACTATGCTGATCTGTTCTGTACGACATCTATTGCACGTCTGTCCGTCCTGGAAGAGGGATCCCTCCTCAGTTGCTCTTCCTGAGGTTTCTACCGTTTTTTTCCCCGTTAAAGGGTTTTTTTGGGGAGTTTTTCCTGATCAGCTGTGAGGGTCATAAGGACAGAAGGATGTCGTATGCTGTAAAACCCTGTGAGGCAAATTGTGATTTGTGATATTGGGCTGTATAAATAAAATTGAATTGAATTGAATTGAATTGAATTGAATCTATGTCAAATTGGAATGACCATCGTTAAACAGAGGAGGTGGCCTATGACACCACTTATCACCGACCAATAATGCAGTCTTGGGATCCCTCCCTAGACGACTTAACACCCATTCACACCTGGTCCCATCTGACCCCAATGACACACATGATGGGCAGGTGGGTCAACGACTCACATGTGACCTTAACGAATCTGTAAGGGTTCACACCCACACAGAGTTTAAGACCTGCGACTCCACACAAGTCAGTTAGAACTGAAGAAGCCTCTTGGGTGAGAGGCGAAACGTCTTTAAGAAACTCTTACGACACAGCACTTCTGATTACCATGACCTGGAGGACTGAGAATCTCCACCTTCATACATTATCTAGTCTTTTATATGTCCGTCTTGTGTAAGACTCTGGCCACAAACTAAGCAGCAATATTGCTCCTGATTGGGTTCTCGTGTTCTTGCAAAACTCCCTCTAATTGGAAACTTCAATCACAATATGGGCAAAAAAACAGTTTCCCTGCCAACTTCTGTCTCAGGTTCAGAGGAATCCCCAGTCTTGTCAACAGTATCTGGTTTGAAATGTGGATCTGGATCTGAGTTCCTGGCTGGTTGTGGTTCTCCCCAGTCCTCTCCATCAGCCTTTGTTTCCATCTGTTGTCTCTGTTGCATTGAGCTACCGGCTGGAACCTCAGCTCCTCTGCTCTCGTCAGGTTGACAAAGCTGTGACAACTGACGCCCGACACACTGATGGTTCCTGAGCTGATAAACCCAAGTGAACCTTTGATCGCAGACGCTGCAGCTGAACCTTTTCTCTCCCGTATGGATTCTCATGTGTCTCATGTGGTTTATGTGAAAGACAAACTTTTTACCGCAAACCGTGCAGCTGTACGGTTTCTCTCCGGTATGAATCTTCATGTGTATCTTCATCTGCCGGCTGTCGATGAAGCCTTTGCCGCATGCCGAGCAGCTGAACGGCTTCTCTCCTGTGTGAGTCCTCATATGTCTCTTCAGATTGCGACCTTCGATGAAGCCTTTACCACACACGGTGCAGCTGAATGGTTTCTCTCCAGAATGAGTTTTTAAGTGTCTCTTCAGATTTCGACCTTCGGTAAAACCTTTGCCACACAGCGAGCAGCTGAACGGGTTCTCTCCTGCGTGGATTCCTATGTGTAGCTGTAAGACTCCCCTCTGGGAAAAAGATTTCTCACAAACAGGGCAGCTAAAATTTTTGTCTTCAGCGTGAGTTTTCAAGTGTCTCTTTAGATTTCGACTCGTGATAAAACCTTTGCCGCACACGGAGCAGGCAAAAGGTTTCTCTCCCGTGTGGATTTTCGAGTGTCGCCTCAGGTTTCCACGCTCAGGGAAACTTTTACCACAAACCGAGCAGCTGAATGGTTTCTCTCCAGTGTGGACTCTCATGTGTAACCGCAGCACTCCTCTCTGCGTGAAACATTTCTGACAAACAGGGCAACTGAACGGTTTCTCTCCGGTATGAGTCATCACATGTCTCTTCAGGTTTCCGCTTTTGCCGAATCTTCTACCACACTCCGGGCAGCTGAACGGTTTCTCTCCCGTGTGGATTCTCATGTGCATCCGCAAGCTGTCGCCCTCTGTGAAAGACTTCTGACAAATGGAGCAGCTGTACGGTTTCTCTTGTCTGTGAGAGCGCATGTGTCTCTTCAGAGATGCCTTGAGACCAAAGCCTTTCCCACACTCAGCGCAGCTGAACGATTTCTCTCCCGTGTGAGTTACCATGTGTATCTTCAGATGGGACTTGAAGCCGAATCTTTTTCCACATTGTGAGCAGCTAAATGGTTTCTCACTAACAGAGACTTCATCATTTGTGGGAGAATTTAAACCTGACTGAGGTTCTCTGGTCTCGTCCCAGTCACCATCACTGACTTCAGTCTCACAACAGTCCAGAGACTCGTCTTCACTGACTGGTTGTAAATCTGGATCTGGATCAGAGTCTTGGGGCGCTGGTAGTACTTCAATATTGGCCACTAAAGAATTGTCAGGCTTCTTGTCCTCAGTATCTGGTTCTAAATCTGGATCTGGATGCGAGTCTCTGGGCACTGGTTGTATTCCTCGTCCAGGCACTGGTCCTGGTCCTCCACAGTGGTGTCCCTCAGCTTGTGACTGATGAAGCTGTGAGGACTGAGGTTTCTCTTCATCATCTTCACTCTTCACAGGGACAGGAGTGAATGTGAACTTGGTGATATCAGCCTCCACCAGCCCTTGAAGCTGCTCTCCCTCCTGACTGCTCCACAGTTCCTCCTCTTCCTCTTTAATGTGTGGGGGCTCTGGGTCCTCCTGGTCCACACTGGAGCTCCACTCCTGCTGCTCCTCTTCGCCGACGATCACTTTCTGGACGTCTGAAGATAAAGCTGAAATGCAGACAGACAGTTGTTAGTGTATATTTCGACATTCTGACATTTAACATTCAACAACAAACTTCAGCTTTCTTAGTCTCTCTCTACAAGCCGGTATTGCTCTGAAGTCGCCGAACATGGGCGCTTGGTCAGTGACTTCAGGCGTCAGATGCAAACGAAAAAACCCATCCTTTCATAATCGCATTATACACTGCTGGATGTCGTTATCGTTTAACACTGCCCGGTGGTGTCAGGGGGAAATGCCATGGAACAATGTACGTTATCAGTGTTTCCCACAGGACAGGAATCTATTCGTGGTGGTGTGGTCCTGGGAGGGGGGGGGTGTATTAAAAATATTTTTCAATACTCATCTGTGTGAAGAAGTGAACATCCAACGTCAGAGTTAATTACTAACGAGCAGAACCACACGGCCGGGCTCCACCGGCTGCAAACCTACGTCACGTCAGCGTAGCGTCGTGGCGTATTCATTTGGGCTCCACTGACTGCGTACGGAAGCGACACGTAGAGACGCTAGCGGGGTTGTTTACCGTTTGCCGAGCCGAGAGGCTGCATGTAGGCTGCATGAACTGTTAAAGCATTTTTCACCTAAGTTATTACATATATTTGAGTTATCTACAAGTTTACTGTACTGTTTGTCATCTACTCGCTTTCAAATGTCCGCCACGGACATTTACACAATGTCACGGATAAACATGGGTAAATGCATGGAAAAAATCATCACATATCACCTCTGATAATGGTTTATTCATTTAAAAACACACTGTGCTCGTTTAGCACACTATTTCATATAGTTTTTATCTGCTGGAGAGTCGCATAGGGGAGCATAGCGTGACAAAAATAGAAGAGCCGCGTAAAATAGAGAGTTGTCCCGCGGCAGACGGGGGTTGTCGTGCCGCTCCCGTTGCCAGTGAAGCCGCTGTAATTGATTAACAGGGTGGCGGGCTGCTACGGGACTCGCGCTGCAGTTAACACTACTAACAGCGTGAGTTAATGTCTCTGCACATGTTGAGCTTCCAGCTATGTTAATACAGACACAGGCTAATAAAACAGCTAATATAACATGATGAGTTAGAGTTGTTCGGACCACTTTTGGACTTGTTTGCCCACATATTTGTACCGAGAGGTCTTTGGATCCGTTCTGCTACTACGTCTACTTCTTTGGCCCCAACAACCATCAACTTTCACCCAGGAGGCCGGTGTTCACTTCCTGTAAGATTCTAAAGCCAAACCCTGTTCTGTTTTCCTAAACCCAAGCCCCTACATTTGTTGCCTAATCTTAACCGTACGCTTTTGTTCTCTTGCCTTACCTTACCTGAGCTGACCTTTCTGTACCTTATCTTACCTAACTGTACTGTTCCTTACCTTGCCTTGCCTTGTCTTACGGTACCTTACTTTGTCTTACCTTACCTAACATTACAGTACCTTATCTTGCCTTACCTTACCTCACCTTACCTTACTTTGCCTTGCCTTACCTTACCTTACTTTACCTTACCTTACCTTACTTTGCCTTGCCTTACCTTACTTTGCCTTACCTTACCTTACCTTACCTTACTTTACCTTACCTTACCTTGCCTTACCTTACCTTACTTTACCTTACTTTGCCTTACCTTACCTTACCTTACCTTACTTTACCTTACCTTACCTTGCCTTACCTTGCCTTACCTTACCTTACCTTGCCTTACCTTACCTTACTTTACCTTACTTTGCCTTACCTTACCTCACCTTACCTTACATTACCGTACCTGAGTTTGTATTTTATTATTCTTTACTTTTGACATGGTTTTTATTTAAATCTATTTTGTTTGCAAGAGATGTAACTTTACTTACTTTCTGCTTTTGTAGGGAATTTGCTTTTTACATTAAAACTAAAATGTGACCTTTATCGTAAGACGATTTCATTTCCAATGATGTGTGCTTCGATTTTAATCACGAAATATTCATGACATATGTATACATATACTTTGGTACGTGGGGAGAAGCAAATGTCCCCAGAAATGGTTATCTAAAGCAGTGATTCTTAAATGGGGGTGTGTGAAGGCACTCCAGGGGGTGCCTGGAGATTTTTTTTTAAATATTCAAAATTAGCATCTGTTCAGAAATCCTTAAAAAAAACTCTTTAGTTATTTTTATATCTTAAATAGTTCAGATAGTTCAAGAGAGACCACTACACATGAGCAATGTTATGCACATTGAGTTTCAAATGTTTGAAATTTGAAAGTGTCTAGTTATAAAGTTTCATAGATCAGACACCGGTGGCACAGCGCTGTGTATTACATCTTTTTTTCAACCAAAAATGCTTTGTGCTGGTTAGAGGGGACTTGGCTGAAAAAGTATTTCACAGGGGGTATATCACTGAAGAAGGCTGAGAACCACTGATGTAAAGAACAGCAAACAGCAGCTGTGTGATGGGAAGCACCTTGAATGTGTGAATAGTTGTGTCTGTGTGTGTGTGTTTTCTTCACAATTTGCCTCACAGGGCTTTACAGCATACGACATCCCTCTGTCCTTAGGACCTCACAGCTGATCAGGAAAAACTCCCCAAAAGTTATAGTATATTGTTATTAATAACATGCATGAGATACAAACAGACCAAAAAATATAAGAGAGAGATTATTATTATTATTATAATTAATTTATTTGCTTATTTTTGTAAAAAAAAATAAATCTATTATTATTAATTTATTTTTGTTAAATTTATTTTTTCATTTATTTATTCATCTTTTTTACTTATATTCACCGTATTTATTTATTCGTTGAATTTTATTTCTATTTTATACTTAATTATTTTTTTATTAATTTTATTAATTAATTAATTTATAATTAATTTATTAGTTTTTTCTTGTTTATTTTATTTCATTTATCAATTAATTTGTTTATGTATTTATTTTGCTTGTTAAAGTGTTTTATTTTTATTTACTTATTTGTTTATTTTACTGTCGAATACTTATTTTTTTAATCATTCATTTATTGATTTATTTTTTTAGTCATTTTTTCTTGTCAAAATTTGTATCATTTATTTATTTTCGTTAATTCTTATTTATTTACTTGTTTATTATGCTTGTTAAAAGTTTTATTTTTATTTACTTATTTTCTTGTTAAAATCTTTTTGTCTATTTATTTATTAATTTTTCCTTGTTAAATTACCAATTAAAGTTTTTATTGTTTTTATTTATTAATTTATAGATTTATAAGTTTATCTATTTTTCTTGTTACATTTACATTAAATTTCTCAATTTACTGATTTATTTATTTAGTTTTTTGTTATTTGTTTAGTTTTATTTTTGTTTTATTTTTCTGCGTTTGTCTTTTGTGTTAATTGTTATTTGACACCTGTCTTGTGTCCCACAGTGCCCCTGTCATGTCCTTCACTTGCTTTGTGTCTGCATCACTTAATTAAGATAAAAACAATAATAACTGAAACCCCCCCCTGCAAAAAAAACAGACATTTCCTCTGGAGCCCAGAGGTGATACTGTTATATTGTGAGCTGTAGTTCACAGGACAGAACTGTGGTGTCCACTGTATCACAGCCATGTTCCCTGTGGACTGCTGTGTGAATATGACACAGACAATACTGGCTGACTGCTGTTTAACCACCACAGAAGAAGAAGACACTAACCAGAGGGGTATTCCAGAAAGCGGGTTCAGTGTGTTAACCCTGAGATGAGGGAAACTCTGGGTTTTCAGTTCCCGACAGAGAGGTGAGTCAAACTCTGAGTCAATCACCATGGCAACTGACTCTGTGAACCTAACCTGTGTCTTGGGTATGATAGTTTTTGAAGGATTCAAATTTCAAATAAGTCATCAACCATCTATATGTGCTTAAAGCAGCTGCTGAAATCAGCAAGCATTCTTTCTGAATATTTTTGGGGGGTCATTTTGCCTTAAACTGACAGGACAGTTAAGCATGAAAGAGGGAGTGACATGCAGCAAGGTGCCACAGGCCGGAGTCAAACCCGGGCCGCTGTGGCAATATGGGACGTCTGCTCTCTCCACTAAGCCACCAACATCCCTTTGATGAGATTCTGCTTGCTAAATTTCCCATGCTGCCTCTCTCTCCTTGGCAGCTTTAGTGCTGTTACTTTGTTTATGAAATATATGCTCATATTCGCTGTAGGCATTCATGAGCACCTCCAAGTCCACAGGTGTAAAATAAGTTGATTGCCTTTTCTCTCTGGTTGCCATGGTGACTCGAGGTATCAGGGCTCCACTGATGATGGCTTTTTATTGTGGTTGTGCACGTGCTTAACTCAAGGTGTACCTACTCAGAGTTGACTGAACTAATTGGAATCAGCTGTTCTGAAACCGGATACTCAGAGTTTGTTGAACCTCCTACCTGGAATACCCTTCAGCTCTGTGTTTATAACCACAGAAGAAGACACTAACCTGCTGTGTGTTTATAACCACAGAAGAAGACACTAACCTGCTGTGTGTTTATAACCACAGAAGAAGACACTAACCTGCTCTGTGTTTATAACCACAGAAGAAGAAGACACAAACCTGCTCTGTGTTTATAACCACAGAAGACACGAACCTGCTGTGTGTTTATAACCACAGAAGAAGAAGACACTAACCTGCTGTGTGTTTATAACCACAGAAGAAGACACTAACCTGCTGTGTGTTTATAACCACAGAAGAAGACACTAACCTGCTGTGTGTTTATAACCACAGAAGAAGAAGACACTAACCTGCTGTGTGTTTATAACCACAGAAGAAGACACTAACCTGCTGTGTGTTTATAACCACAGAAGAAGAAGACACTAACCTGCTCTGTGTTTATAACCACAGAAGAAGACACTAACCTGCTCTGTGTGTTTATAACCACAGAAGAAGAAGACACTAACCTGCTGTGTGTTTATAACCACAGAAGAAGAAGACACTAACCTGCTGTGTGTTTATAACCACAGAAGAAGACACTAACCTGCTCTGTGTTTATAACCACAGAAGAAGAAGACACTAACCTGCTGTGTGTTTATAACCACAGAAGAAGAAGACACTAACCTGCTCTGTGTTTATAACCACAGAAGAAGAAGACACTAACCTGCTCTGTGTAACCTGAGCTGAGGGTTGAAAACAGCGTCCAGTAGTTTCCGTTGTCGCTCGTTCTCCTCTTTTGAGCGACAAAGTTGCTCCTCGTACTCTGCTATCGTTCTTTCAAACAGCCCAAATATCTCTTCAGCAGCCGCAGTTAGTCGCTGCTTCACCAACGCTCTCAGCATTTGGACTTTACACATCTTCACACAGCCGGTCTGTGATGCTAACTTCCGCTAACGGCTAGCATGCGATGCGTACTCCGGTAGCTGTGTAGTCCACCGGGAGATAATTCAGACTCACACTCAGAGGATCTGATGGAGCTCAAACACACTTTATCTCTAACAAGGAAGCTCGTTTACGAACGGAACTACCGTCTTCTTCTTCTTCTTCTTCTTCTTCTTCTTCTTCTTCTTCAGTTTTACTGGCGGACTACAGGCCAGCTTTAAAGGTAGATGCTGCCACCTGCTGCATCGGAAGGTATACTACCATGACTTGGTGAAGTTACATTCTAGATATTCATAAACCTGATTTTTTTTTTTCATATTTGATTTAATTTTCATCTAAAAAAAAATTACATGAACCAACAGACTAACACATACACGACCTTTGAAAAAAGGTTTAAGGCCAATAAATAGATAAATAAATACAATTTTTGAAAAGGGTTAGAGCCCCCAATTTTTTCATTTTTTTTTTTTAAAGAAAGGCCAATAGAAAAAAGAAAAAATGTTTAACACAAAAAAGAAGATAAAAAAGATTTAAAGCAACAAAAAAAGATTAAAAAAGTAAAAAAAAATAAATTAATGAATAAATATAGAAATACATTTTTTAAAAAGTTTAAGGCCCCGAAAAAAAAGAAAAGAAAAGAAGGTTCAAGGCCAAATAAAAACTTCAAGACAACAAAAACCAAAAACGCTTAATGTCAAAAAAAAGTTCAAGGCAAAAAAATAAAATAAAATAAAATAAAAATTTAAAAAGTTGGTTTAAGGCCAAAAAAAAGATTCTATCCAAGATCCAAAAACATTCTTTGGTACTGACTCCTGCTGAAACACGTCAACTCTCTGAGGATGTTCGCAGGTCACTGTTCGGTGGTATTGTGGTCATGAAAGGGTTAATGCTGTGTAACCACTTAAAAAGTCTGTGTTCCAGTTTACCCACATTAAAAAGTTCCCCGTGCTGCCCTACTGAATTTTTATTTTACCAAAGATCTGGAACAATGCTGAGTTTAGTTTTAAATGAATGAAGCAGCAGAGGATAAAGCCCGTCAACACTTCACAGCAGCTGGACATAAACAGGAGATTGACACAGGTGCAGGTAGTTTACTGACAAACTCCGCCCACCAGCTCCAAGACCAGGAAGTCAAACTAGCGTCAGAAGACAAAGGCAGAGAGAGAGGGAAGTCACGAAACATCGACACATCAATCTGCTGGTTTCTGCTGTTGTTCACCGTGTTAACCTGAACCTTTGACTTTAGTGTTCTCAGATGGTGACTGACTCACTGCTTCACCAGGAAGTCATGACTGGTCACACACTGTCTGAGGACTTGACATGATGATGTGACATGTACAAAACTGAAGCACTACCAAGAGTCAAAGTGTTGGTGATAAAATTATGAAAAAAAAAAAGAAAAAAAATCTCATCATTCTGCTGATTTCAGGTATATTGTCAAATATTTTGGTGATAGATGTTAATTATTTTTGCATATTCTTAAGAATATAGAGTGACGGACCTCTGAATTGACCAGAGGTTGCAGTGTGGCTGCATGATGTGCTGAAAACAAAAAAAATATTATAAAAAATAAAATAAAGGCAAAATAAAATAATAAAAACATTAAATTAAATTGAAGATGAGTTCAAGGTCCTCTGAGGATTTCATGAGCGCTCTGTTTGTTTCTGTCTCTCAAAGTTCATCTCCTCGAATTGAAGTCCTTTCAGACACAAATGAAAGTGTAGTGTAGTGTTTGTGTCAGTCCATCTCAGATGAGCTTGGGCTCGGAGAAGTCGGCGATGCTCTGGATATTATTGATATATGGTGAACTGTGTTTACTGACAATAGTTTTCAAAAGTGTCCCTGAGCCCATGTTGTAATATTCTTTATACAGTCATGTTGGTTCTGCCCTAGAGCCCCCGCCCACGGGGGCAGCGCCACTTCACAATCACCCACACAGACCACGACACAACGAGTAGAATACACTCAAAATGACCCAGAGACTTTGGATTCCAGCGCTTTTATGAGACCAGACGCAACAACACAATTTGTTGTTGGAAATGTACAGAGGGAATTTTTTCCCAACTGCTTCCACATTTTCTGCTGTGAGTCAGTGTTCCACAGTGACAGGAGTTCCACTGGTAGGGTTGGTGGATTGTCGAGAGTCATTTGAGGTGCTGTTTGTGTGGATAACATGATATTAAAGATTCAGAAGTGCTTCTTGCCTGGACACTTCCTGAGGTTGAAACTGTTTGATTGCAGTTTGGTTTAGGTAGAAGTGGCAACACTGGCTCGCTAGGCAGGTTTCTTCTAGTCAGAACAATATGCAATGTGACTATGTCCTCGTATTTTTAAATGTCCTGGGATGTCTATTCCCCTGAGGGCACGGGGCTACCCCACACATAGATCTCATCTTATCTTTTATTATCAAGAGCATCAGCTGACCTGAGGCACCGAGCAGGAGTGTAGGGATGGAGCAGCTCAGAAAGGTAAGGCGGGGTGAGACCATTTAAAGATTTAAAAACAAATAAAAGAATCTTAAAATGAACTCTGAAGTGCACGGGCAGCCAGTGGAGGGAAGCCAGAATGGGAATTATGTGCTCCCTCTTACGTGCTCCAGTTAAGAGACGAGCAGCAGCATTTTAAAACAACTGGAGACGTGCAAGGGAGGACTGGCTGACTCCAAAATAAAGTGCGTTACCATAATGTAATGTGATGAAGGCATGGATTACAAAGGAACACTAGAACTACCTGAAGAACCCCGAGAACCGCCTTAAAGAACACCATGACAGTTTCAGTCTCATCTTCTTCCTCTCTCTGCTTCTTCCAGTTCATCTGCACCAGAGACAGTCCAGTGGAGAAGGACACCAACCGCCAACACAGAGACCTGACCCATCCTGCAGGTTTGAACCCTGCCTGAGGTACATCACACAGGAAAATTATGCAAAAGTTGGTCGTTGTGATTTCTTGTCCATTTCGACTCTGAATTTCCAGCATTGACCAGTGAGGAGGGAAAAAAGAGAGAAGAAAATACATCTAACAGGAGCTGCTCAGGAGGATCCTGATCAGATTTTGAACCACCTCAAATGACCCCTTTCAACGTGAAGGAGCAGCAGTTCTACTCTGAGCTCCCTCCAAGAGCTGTGTTGTCTGGGGCTAACAGCCCCTGGAAGGGTCTCCCACGGCCCAGGAAGCATCCTGATCAGGTGCCTGATCTTTGACCAAGGATGTTCTGGTACCAGGTACATTTCCAAACCTCTGTGTTTGAACATGGTGTTTGTTATGGCCCATCCATGAATCACACAGAAGTCCAAAAACAAACTCCCCCCCCTCAGATTCAGGTCAGGCAGGCCATTCTTCCCAATCACCCCCCTCCAAGTTTTTCCTTTAGCGTTGAAGTCCCCCAGAAGACCTATGGAGTCCCCAGGTGACACTCCCTCCAGGACACCTGTAGTGTAAAAGTTTGTGCTTAGTAAATCAAGTAACAAAGTTAAGATATCTAAGTGATTGGGAAACAAAAAAGAGCCATATAATCATGTACAAGGCATTATAAAAGCTTTGAATCTGTATTAGATACTGTCGAGGTCATTTACTCCTTTGGTCATTCACTCCTTTCAATCTGTTGTCAAGGTCATTTACTGAAAGAACACACCATGTCCTGTTTAATGATGAAACACATACTCAAATGTTGTAACTCGCACACACTTGCTCACATATTGTACTCCAAGGTTTTATTCGCATGAAACTAGAAACACTGTGGGCCGTGTAAAAGTCCCTGGAATTCACATCTTGCATGAAACTAGACGCATTGTGGACTGTATAGAGAGTCCCCAGAATGCACATATTTTTAAAAAATAGAGCGAGAATGGAACCGAACCTAAGGGAAGGAATTTTGGGAAATTCCAGGCTACATCACACCATTAAAAACGGGCCCAATCAGAATTGGACACAAAGAAGTTCTCCACCAATAGAATTGGGTTCGAGTAGGAAGTATTAGCAAAAAAGGTGAAGACTCGTCTGGATCTCCACCAGCATATAAGCTAGGGTTCTGAACGCAGTTCTTTAGTCACACTCCGGAGTCTGACTCACTAAGTTGTATGTGTTAAAGCCTGTTGACACATTAAACTTGATTGCATCGGACCTTGCCTGTTTCCAGTGTTTCTTTAAGTATTTGCCAGCTGAACCTAAGAGATCAAATCGACATTTGAAGACGACTAACAAGAGACAAGAAGTTCAAGGTCGGGAGCCTACAGGCCCACTTCTAGGCACCGATTCTTTGACACTTCACACCGCCCAGAGACTCCAAGAAGGCTGGGTACTGAAAGACCTTCACTTAGCGACCTGCAGTCACATCAAGGGGACCCTGTTGTTCTCCATGGATAACTCCAACACAGCACTCAGCCTCATGAGTATCCCCACACCCGCCTGTCAACTTTTTAATGAATAAAAACTCAAAATATGTTAGCTGACGAAAATTTAAAATGTTGTAGGAGAGTGAAATTCAAAACAATTTAGTTGATAGAAATTCAAAACTTTTTGGTCAACAAAAAGTCAAAATGTTTTAGTCGATGAAAGGGTTAGCTGCATTTGAAGTTAAGCACAAGCACAGCCATTCTCAACTGTCAATGTCCAGCGGTCCACCACGAACATCTCATCAACAAGAATGAATTCAAATAAACACAAGAAGTTTGTGCTCTAGAGAAAGGATCAGCACTCAGTGAATAACCTCCTAAGCCCTATTTGTTTATTCTTTTATTTCTAGGATCCCCATTAGCTGATGTCATGACATCAGCTATTCTTCTGGGGTCCTCAATACAAGTAAAAAAAAAGACATAGTACATACTCACATTCATCACTGTTACAGATCACTGTAACACATCCTTAGATACACAAACAGCAAACGGTCTAGTCTAAAACTACATGATTAGGTACAAAGAATACACCAGACATCACATTACATTACCAGAACAGTTCAACCCACAAATAATTCCTACAATAATTATTCTGCGTTATATTTCTTATTAATTAAATTTACAATTTATTTAAATAGTCTATTAGTACCTTTTTAAAATTTGTTTTGAATTAATATTTTTGATGTTATTGGGTAATGTGGTCCATCTTATAATGGCCCTGTACATTATGGTATGTTTTAAAAAGTTTATTCTTGGTTTAGGTGTAAGTAAGTTATCATATCTTGATTGTCTGGTTGCATATTTGTTTACTTTTCTGGTAAACACTATCTGATCTAAGAAACATTGTGGTTTTTTATCGTTAATCAAATTTCTAATAAAAGTTAGAAGATTTAATTTTAGTCTATTTTTAACCAGAAGCCACAATAAATTCTGGTGCATTCTTAAGATATTTGCATGCAGTGAACAATTGGAAGAAGATGGAGGAACAGCTGCAGCAGAGCGACGTCAGCGGCGTCTGGAGAGGTCTGAAAACCATCTCAGGACACAAACAACCAGACTCCCAGGCCAGAGGTGACCAGCAGTGGATGAATGATCTGAATCTGTTCTTCAGTAGATTTGATCAGTCTGCCCCTCCCATGGCCCAGACATCACGGCTGCAACCCCCCTCATCCTCACCTTCAACCCCCCCCCCCCCACACACACACTGCTTCGACACCTCCCCCACCCCTGCTCCCCCGGACATCTCAACAACCCCCACTCCCCCACCCCCAGCACACAGCCCCCCCTGCTCCAGCTTGTCCTTCACTACCTGTCAGGTGGGAGATCAACTGAGGAGGACAAAGACGAGGAAGGCTGCGGGTCCAGACGGCATCAGCTCCAGGCTCCTGAAGTCCTGCGCAGACCAACTGTGAGGGATAGTTGAAACCATCTTCAGCCTGAGCCTGAGGCTGGGGAGAGAACCACAGCTGTGGAAGACATCCTGCGTGGTACCTGTGCCCAAGACTCCGCACCCCAAGGACTTCAGCAGCTTCAGACCGGTGGCATTAACATCACACCTCATGAAGACTCTGGAGCGCCTGGTCCTGTCTCGTCTCCGCCCCGCAGTAGGCCTTTCAATGGACCCGCTGCAGTTTGCCTACCAGCCTGGCATTGGGGTGGACGACGCCGTCATCTTCCTCCTGCATAGAGCTCTTTCTCACCTGGAGAAGCCTGGAAGCTCTGTGAGAATCATGTTCTTTGATTTCTCCAGCGCTTTCAACACTATACAGCCTGCGCTTCTGAGGGACAAACTGGAGCACATAGGGGTGGCTAATCACCTCACATCCTGGATCCTGGACTACCTCACGGACCGGCCGCAGTATGTCAGGACCCAGGATTGTGTATCGGACTTGGTTGTCTGCAGTACGGGGGCCCCGCAGGGGACAGTGCTGGCACCGTTCCTCTCCACCCTCTACACTGCAGGCTTTTCATACGACACCCCCACCTGTCACCTGCAGAAGTTCTCTGTCGACTCTGCCATAGTCGGCCTCATCACAGATGGGGACGACAGGGAGTACAGAGAACTGAACCAGGACTTTGTGGACTGGTACCTGAGGAACCACCTTCAGATCAACGCGGGGAAAACCAAAGAGCTGATGGTGGATTTCCTCAGGCGCAGACTCCTCCCCCCAACACTGGTGAACATCCAGGGAGAGGACATTGAGATGGTGACATCTTATAAGTACCTGGGTGTTCATCTTAACAATAAACTGGACTGGACTGATCACATAACAGCACTGTACAGGAAAGGTACAAGCTGATCAAGAAGGCCAGTTCTGTCGTGGGATGCTCTCTGGACTCTGTGCAGGTGGTGGGAGAAAGGAGGACAACAGCCAAGCTGACATCTCTGAGGACTAATGACTCACATCCTCTGCAGGAGGAGATAAAAGCTCTGGAGAGCTCCTTCAGCAATAGACTGATTCACCCAAAGTGTGTGAAGGAATGCTATCGCAGGTCCTTCCTGCTGCTGCTGTCAGGCTACATAACCAGCACTGCTCACACTAAACTGCACCATGGACACTTTAGGGACACCATGGACACTTTATGGACACCACAGCAGTCTGCTGCTTTTGCACATACAATCACTTGCACCTTATCCACTGGCCATTTTCATTCACTGCTGCTCATTATTATCCACTTCCCATTATTATTTTTATTGTTATTGTTATTATTATTTATTGCTGTCTCTTGTATTTTTGTACTTATTTGCATGCCTAGTTATTTAAGTTTTTAAGTTTAAATTTGAAATCTTTAATCTGACTCTTTCCTCTTGACTGCTGTAACACTGGAATTTCTCAGTTATGGGATCAATAAAGGTGTGTCTTATCTTATCTTATCTTAATTGAGAGCAACTCTAGCTGCTTTGTTCTGTGCAATTTGAAGTTTTCTAATATCTTTAGTGGCTGCAGATGACCAAATAATCCGGCAATAATCCAGATGGGACAACACTAAAGCCTTGATTACTTGATTCAGAGTATCTGATTCAACAAACTTAGAACATTTTCTTGTCACAGCAATACTTTTACCCATTTTCTTCATAATGTGATCAATATGTTCTGACCATGAAAGTTTATTATCCAGGATTATTCCAAGTAACTTGGTCTTGTTCAATTTGTGTTCCATCAACAGACAGCTGTAGTTGAGGATCATTTACCAATGCATGTGTGGAACCAAATATCATACTTTTTGTTTGAGAGATATTTAACACCAGTTTATTTTTGTGCACCCAGTCGACGACTTTCTTGAGTTCAATGCTCAGGATATTAGATAGCTCAAAATTTGCCATTGCTGCACTGTATATGGTAGAATCATCCGCATACATAACAACTTTTGCATTATTCAACACTAATGGAAGGTCATTTGTAAAAATTGAATAAAAAATGGGACCTAAGCAGCTCCCCTGTGGGACCCCACAGTACAGCTCTTTGCTGTCAGACAGGCTGCCATTAAATAAGACTCCTTGCCTTCTGCAGGTCAAGTAACTCCTCATCCAGGACAAGGCAGTAGATTCAAAACCATAACCGCTGAGTTTTTCTAGCAAAAGACAATGATGAATAATGTCAAAAGCAGCACTAAAGTCTATTAATACTGCCCCCACTAATCTTTTCTCCTCCATGCATCTCAGCCAATCATCAGTCATTTGAGCCAGTGCTGTACTGGTTGAATGCCCTTCTTTGTACGCATGCTGGTTACTCATGAATAATGAGTTGCATGTAAAATAATCTTGAATTTGAGCATAAACAATTTTCTCCAATAACTTGCTCAATACAGGCAGCAGACTGATTGGGCGACTGTTGGGACCTGTGAGGGCAGATTTACCATCCTCCGGCAGTGGAATAACTTTGGCCTCTTTCCAAATTTCGGGGCACACACCATGCTTTAGACATTTATTAAATATATGGCATACTGGGTTGGATATATATCTTGCTGCAATTTTTAGTAATTTACCATCCAGATTATCTATGCCTGGAGATTTGTCATCAGCGAGGGAAAATAGACACATTTCAACGTATTGTTTTTCAGCGTATTCGAACTTAAACAAACACCTCTTTCCCATCATAATACAGTCCTTTATGATTGTCTGTGGCCCTATGTCCTCAGCAGTACTCATGGCATTTCTCAATGTCTGTATCTTCGATGTGAAATAGTTATTGAAATAATTTCCTATGTCTTGTGGTTTGGTAATAAACGTTCCATCTGTTTCAATGAAGGAGGCAGTTGCATTCGTGCTCCTGCCCATGATATTGTTTAGAATCTTCCACAATTTCTTGCAGTTGTGTCTGGCTTCGTGAATTCTGTTCTTGTAATATTCCCTTTTTTTTTTTTACATCTATTAAGTTTAACCACAGTATTTCTTAGTTTACAATAGTTTTGTCTATCAGTTAGAGCATGAGTTCCATTTACAATCCTTTCTGCCTTATCACGCTTGGCCATCAATTCCATCAGCTCACTGTCAATCCATGGCGCACCCTTAGACCTAGAAGTCCATTTTCTTAATGGTGCGTGTTTATCTGTAACACCCATAAATAATTTCATAAACACACTTAGTGCAGTTTCAGGGTTATCCTCTTTGCATACATTAAACCAATTAACCTCACTAATCTCTTTTACAAATAACTCTGTATTAAACCCTCTAAAAGACCTTTTATACTTAATTGTTGAGAGGGTCTTAGGAATTTGTTATTCTTTTGGTTGCAACGAGATTGTGATCACTAAAGCCTACTGATATGGATACAGCTTTAGAGCATTTTTCAGGAATATTAGTGAAAATGTGGTCAATGCAGGATGATGTATTGTTACCATACTTGTTCGGAAATATTCTGGTTGGCTCTGACACTACCTGAGTCATGTTACATGTTTTGGCTATTGAAGAAAGCCTATTCCACATTGGACAATTTTGATTAAGAGCATCAATATTCAGGTCACCCATAAAATAAATTTCATTGTCACCATCTCCTGTTTTATCCAACACACCACAGACATTATCCAGATATTTTGCATCAGCACTAGGCGGTCTATAACAGCACCCAACTAATATTGGTTTTATATGAGGTAGGTGTACCTGTAACCACAGGGCTTCTATCTCATCTATCATTAAATCATTGCGTATTTTTGCTGGAATATAACTCTGGATGTAGATAGCAACACCCCTCCATATTTATTTCTATCTTTCCTGAATAAATTGTAACCTTGTATAGTGACCTCTGAATCATTGAATGATGAGTCCAGATGTGTCTCTGATAAAGCAAAAATATGAATATCATGTAGTTCAACCAGACTGCATATTTCATGTATTTTGTTTCTCAAACTGCATACATTCAAATGAGCAAACGACACTCCCTTCTTTGGTAGTTTTAAAGTTGTTGATTGAAGAGAAGGCATGGCATCAGAGGGAAATTCATACCTTTAGAACCTTCAATTGTCTCTGGGTGGCTTTGGGGTACTATTGCGGGGGTGAATTACCAGTTGGTCATGCCTCAGAAAGGCAATTTCACCTCTCGCCTGAGCCTCCCTCAACTTAGGGAGTAGTTCTCTCCTTTTCATACGCACAGCATCAGTGTAGTTCTCATTAATGTAGATCTTGGACCCCTTCAAATTTTTGGCTCTTTCCTGAACATTTGATCTGTCCTCGAACTTAGAGAACTCAACCACAATGGGTCTAGGTCTTCTGCCGCCTATTAACGGTTTGCCAGTGCGGTATGCACGATCAGTTTCGATGTCCCTATGCAGCTTGAGTTTATGATAAGCTATTATGGCAAGGCTTAACTATACAGACCAGTGAGCAGTGATAACTAACATGTCTTTGGGGTCATCGGGTGGGAACCTCCTTTCACCAGTGTTTCGTCTAGTTGGTCCCACGACACCTCCAGGAGGCTAGACTGTGATCTTTGGCGTCTCAGAGACACTCCCCTAATGCCAGGTCTCACTGCTCCCCACACCAACCCAACAACCTCCTTTACCTTACTTACACATGGCTTTCTCAGCCCAAACAGCACTGCCACCTTCAACAAACCCAGGCTCCATACATGCGAGCTCCAGGTAGAGACAGTGCTGATACTGCCTTTCCTAGCTAATTCACCATACTCTATTTCACACGCTACATAGCATAACTACAATATAAGCTAAAGTTAAAGGAGATAGATAAACTCACAGGATCAGCAAGCACACTCACCTTGCAGCATGGGCTCAAACAAAATGGATTCAAATAGGCCACTCCCACACTTAAATAACCTTCCTCTTCCTGGATTTCCTCCTGAGAGGAAGTGGATCTCTCCACCTGATCTCAAGGAGTTACATAGATTTCATCTTAGATTTTATCATCAACATCTATTTCTAGCTCGTCATAGTCTTGTTTTTGTCATGGAAAAAAAGTGATGTTGCAGCAGCCCAAAGCTACTGTCATTACCGTCTGTCCTGCATCTCTCTCTCTGTCTCTCTCTGTCTCTGTCTCTGTCTCTCTCTCTCTCTCTCTCTCTCTCTCTCTCTCTCTCTCTCTCTCTGTCTCATTGTGTCATGTGGATTACTGTTAATTTATCATGCTGATCTGTTCTGTACAACATCTATTGCACGTCTGTCCGTCCTGGAAGAGGGATCCCTCCTCAGTTGCTCTTCCTGAGGTTTCTACCGTTTTTTCCCCGTTAAAGGGTTTTTTGGGGAGTTTTTCCTGATCAGCTGTGAGGGTCATAAGGACAGAGGGATGTCGTATGCTGTAAAGCCCTGTGAGGCAAACTGTGATTTGCGATATTGGGCTTTATAAATAAAACTGACTGACTGATTGATTGATTGATTGATTGTTATTACACGCTTTATTCAGAATATTAATATCTCCAATCAAATTATGCTCGGAGCTGAAAATGCTCGTTTTAAATATATTAATAAATCCTATCTTAAAATCCCCAGGGGAGGTGGTTAACTAATTAAAACAAATCCACTGTCAAACTATGACCAACAAATTCTTCAGTTTATAAAATCTGTCTCGAGGTGAAGTGGATAAGGATAAAAACCGTCTTTTAAGACTGAAGGTGGGAGGAGTCTAGCGGAAGTTGTATTTGTGTTTCCGGGTCATGGCGCTCCTCTCAGACCGACCTCAGTTAGCATGTTAGCTGAGTGTAAACTGGGATATAAACAGGTTTTGTTTTCTTTGAATCGATCTGTGGAAAATCTCCACATTTCAGGATCTTTAACTTTAACTCAAACGACAGCTCGCGACGTTTCCGGTCAACTATAAACCGGAAGTCAGCCGGAGCTCGGTGTTTTTTTTACAGTCCGACATGAAGCTGCGGAGAGAAGCAGGTTGGTTTTTTTTTGTTTTCTGCTGACCGAAACATCTTTACTGCCAATGCTAACCGTGCTAAGCTAACGTTCGCTACAGCGTCCACACACAGCCTGTTAGCAGCTAGCAGCTAGCTCCTGCTACTTTGATTATTGTGTTAATGAGGCTTTTTGGAGGCGGTGGAACAAAGTTACTTTTACTCAATTACTGTACTGAAGAGGAACTACAGGTACCTGCATTTCCGGGCTCTGCTACTTTAGCACTGACCTGCAGATACTGAGACAATCACAGGTACATGTACTCGGATACTTTCCTACAAGAAGCACACACATGTGCAAGTCATTAGTAAGTTACTAGTTACTTTACAAATTAAGATTTTGTCCTCGAAACATATGAAAATGTTTTGGTTCAGCTGGAACAACGAGTCAG
Source organism: Epinephelus fuscoguttatus (assembly GCF_011397635.1). NCBI lineage: Eukaryota > Metazoa > Chordata > Actinopteri > Perciformes > Serranidae > Epinephelus > Epinephelus fuscoguttatus. Next base: position 41,842,096 of record NC_064768.1, on the reverse strand, counting down.
TTACTGAATTAACAGAAGATAAATTTGCTACTATTTGATGATCATCAAGTCATTTTCCCAGCAATATCTTTATTGATTCTAACACCAATAAACATACACACCAGTGTTTGTGTATATATATTGTCCACTTGTGTAGAACCACAAATGGACAATAAATTAAAATAAAGTAAAATAAAATAGAAAATAAATGATAAACGTTTAGAAAATAAGGGGAAAAGAAAATGATAAATTACACATGGAGAACTGTGTTGTACAATATCACACACTTCAGTTTAAGTATTAATGTACAAATTTTGACAACAATATATAAGAAAAACAACATGTTGACAGATTTGGACAATGCAGAGCGTCTCTTAAAGCGCGTCCACAGGTACCTTCAACACGTAGGTGAAGTTTGTCCTCTCTGGCCGACACATGAAGGGACCCCACATGCTGTAAAAGAGTGATTGATTACACCAGTGATTTGCATCCTGGCTCCTGCACAATCTCCAGCACCTGGGCAACCCACTCTCATTCTGAAGTCGTCAAAATCTGGCGCTTGGGCAGTAACTTGCAGCGTCAGACACTGACGATAAAAACTGTCCTTTAATGTCAGCATGATACGCAGCTGGTTGCTGTTATAGTTTAACGGTGCCCTGCGGTGTCAGTTGGGTGATCGGCTAACATCAGACACCTTTTGGTTGATTATAAAGAAAACCTCCTTAATTTCTGAAGATGACCTGAACTGTTACTTTAGAACCTGTTTTGGGTTTCTGCTGTGCTTCTGTAAAGTAAAATAATTTCAAAACTTTGGTTTTCAGACACATGGAGCGGTGTGTCCTGATTTATGAAGTGAATAAAGTAACAGTTCACGATGACTGTCTGCAGTGTGGTGTCTGAGTAAATGCATTTAAAGGTCAACTGTGTAGGATCATCAGTTACTGTTTGGAAATATGCTCGCCATCAAAAGTGAAACTAAAATCCAACCTCAGATTTACTCTCTTTTGGCTTAGGGATGCACGGTAGTATCGAAACGTCATCAGAATCAGCCTCATCATCGTACTTTTTCTTATTGTGTTTCTTGTCTCCATCTGCTGGTGAGCCGTCACTGTAACAGTCTGTATAATATGATGTTAATTCCACGACAGAAGAGATTGACAATCATTAAAATTAGGTGGGAAAAGTGGATATATCAGTATTGGTCATCGGTCAAATGAGTTGTTACATGTCAGCATACCGGATGTCGGCAAAAAACAATATGGTGCATCCCTAGTTTGGCCGGTCTGTGAAGTCCAGACTTTTAAAGTGTCGCGAATGAGCATGTGATGCAAAATTGCACCACTCTCTTCACTCGTGCTGCTTAATTTGCATATTTCGTGTCACTAGTGCTGCATCCATCGGGCTGCCCAGCAGGAATATGTGTCTAATTGCATTTTAGCGATCACCTAGTGGTAGAGTGTCTGCCCTGAGACTGGGAGGTCGTGGGTTCGATCCCCGGCCAGGTCATACCAAAGACTATAAAAATGGGACCCATTGCCTCCCTGCTTGGCACTCAGCATCAGGGGTTGGAATTGGGGGCTTAGATCACCACATGATTCCCGAGTGCGGTACCGCTGCTGCTCACGTGCCCTGACTTTATGTGTAATTGTGGACACAACATACAAGAGTTAGTTAGTCACAGGTAGACCCACTCAGTTTGAACCCCTGGTCAGGTGTGGCTTGACGAGGCTAGCTGCTAGCGCTAGCATCAGATCTTCAGGTGAGAACTGTTTAAACCTAAAAAATCAAAATAATAAATGAATTTTGTCACAGCTGCTGAGCTACGATGGTACTGAACATATAAAAAGTGGTTCACAAAAAGAAAACGTGGACATCAAGCTCGACTTTTATAGAAACTGTTTTTCTATAATGTGTTTGTGTATTTCCTGTTTCCTGTTTTTGCAGACGTCCAGCAGCTGTTGGTGGTTAAAGAAGAGGTTCCCCCTGAGCAGCAGGAGTGGAGCTCCAGTGTGGACCAGGAGGACCCAGAGCCCCCACACATTAAAGAGGAAGAGGAGGAACTGTGGAGCAGTCAGGAGGGAGAGCAGCTTCAAGGGCTGGAGGAGGCTGATATCACCAAGTTCACATTCACTCCTGTCCCTGTGAAGAGTGAAGATGATGAAGAGAAACCTCAGTCTGAGGGACACCACTGTGGAGGACCAGGACCACCACCAGGACCAGGACCAGACAGGAACTCACATCCAGATTCTGAGGACAAGACTTCGGACTCCTCTGAAGCTGAGACTGAAACAGACTGGAGGGACAGGAAACCGTTTCGCTGCTCTGTTTGTGCTAAAACATTTAAACACAGAGGGAACCTGAACATGCACATGAGAACTCACACGGGAGTGAAACCGTTCAGCTGCTCCTTGTGCGGTAAAAGGTTCACTCAGAAACCGGGTCTGGACTACCATCTGAAAACCCATACGGGAGAGAAACCCTTCAGCTGCTCTGTCTGCGGTAAGACGTTCCGACACAAAGGAGCCGTGACGTACCACATGGCGACCCACACAGGAGTGAAACCGTTCAGCTGCGGCGTCTGCGGCAAAAGATTCCGGCGGACTTCACAGCTCAAAGCCCACAGGTGCGTCAGTGAATATTCGCGCCTTCGCAGAGGCGATGAACGCAAGACACCATTGAACTGCTCTGAGTGCAACGCCACGTTCCCCAACAACTACCTCCTGGTGATGCACATGCGGATGCACAAAGGGAAGAAGCTGTTCACCTGCTCCGTCTGCGGACAGAAACGGCAGTTCAGTTCACATCTGGAGATCCACATGAGAACCCACACAGGAGAGAAACCCTTCAGCTGCTCTGTGTGTGGTAAGACATTCTCGCAAAGAGGGATCATGTCGCAGCACATGGCGGTCCACTCGGGCGTGAAGCCGTTCAGCTGCGGTGTTTGCGGCAGGAGGTTCTTTTGGCATTTCCAGATCAAGAAACACAAGTGTCTCGGCGAGTCCTTGCAGCGAAGGAGAGCCGGCTTTAATGGAGAGGGCTGTAGAGAACCAGAACCAGCCTGCTCAGATCCACAACCAGATACTGATAAAGATACCAGACCATCTCCAAAAACTGATGACAATGTTGACATCGAGTTTTGGAAAGAGACTCGGCAGCATCAGTCAGGGTTTACTTACGGAAGGACTAAAAAAGTCTCTGTAAATGATGGCTGCTCTGATAACAAGGCTGAAAATAAACTTGGTGAGGTCGGCAGTGATTTTTGCAGACCGCCTCAGAACTATGTGAAAACTGAGGGCAAAACTGTGACTAAAACAGGAAGTAATAATACCTATGAGAAATCATTCAGCTGCTCTGATAACAGGACTGAAACTAAACCAGGCATTGTCAGCAGTAATTTTTGCGGTCAGCCTCAGAACAACGTGAAAACTGATGTCTCTGTGGGTGAAACGGTTAGTAATAATACAGACAAGAAACTGTTTGGCTCCTTTGAGTCTCATGAACGATCTGAGGACAGTCACACTCCGCCAACCAACAGGAAACCGTTCAGTTGCTTAAGTTGCGGGAAAGGCTTTGCGTCTGGAGGACATCTGACGAGACACATATCCGTCCACACGGGAGAGAAGCTACTCAGTTGTGTCATATGTGAGAAAAGATTCACCCTGGAGTCGCAGCTCCTGAGCCACCAGTGCGCTGCTGACTCCCCTCAACCTCATGCTGCCAACAGATTACTGATCAGCTCCCAGTGCGGAAAAGGGTCAAACCGTAAGCACAATCTCCAGGTTCCCATGAGGATCCACACGGGTCTGAAACCGTTCGGTTGCTCAGTTTGTGGCAGGACGTTCGCCAAGCGTGAAAACTTGCGTTCTCACATGATGTGCCACAGGGGAGACAAACCGTTCTGCTGTTCGGTGTGCAACGCTGGCTTCATCGACAGCGAGGCTTTAGTCCAGCACATGAGGATCCACACCAGACAGACACAGTTCACTTGCCTGGTGTGTGGTAAAGAATTTGCGTGGAGACGATACCTGACGAAGCACATGGAGGTCCACACAAAGGAGAGAATCTACAGCTGCAGGTACTGCGACCAAAACTTCCTTTGGCATCATCAGCTGAAGTACCATCGATGTGCCGCTCAGTCATCCACAGACCGTTATCAGGGTCAAGCTGATGGAGAGGACTGTGGAGGACCAGAACCAGCCAAGAACTCAGATCCAGATTTACGACCAGATACTGATGATATGCCTGAAGACTCCTCCGAGACCGAGACGGATGACAGCGATTGTTGGAACGAGAACAGCGGATGTCTGAAACCAAAAGTCTTGCAGAATCATGAAATTTTTAACAATCGCCGGCCAAAGATTTGTAGCAGAAATCCCGAAGCAGGGAAACCATTTTCAGGAAGTCTGAGCCAAAACATGGCAGCTTGTACAGGCAAGAGGGGGATGCTGGAGAACCAAGAGCCGCAACACATTAAAGAGGAGCAGGAGGAACTCTTGGAGGGAGGGCACCTTTATGGTTTGGAGGCGGCTGATGTCACCAAGTTTCTGCCCACTTCTGTCCCTGTGAAGATTGAGGATGATGAGGAGAAACCTCAGTCTTCACAGCTTCATCAAACACAAGCTGATGGAGAGGACTGTGGAAGACCAGAACCTGCCGAGAACTCAGATACTGATGATAGCGTCAATAGCGACTTTTGGAAGGAGACCAGAAAAGGTCCATCAGGTGCAAAGTTGTCAAAGGTCAGGGCCGAACTCGAGAGTGACGGCAGTGTCGACAGCGTTGACAGCGACTTCTGGAAAGATGACATGAAACCTCAGCCTGGTTCGAACTCTCCAAATGACAGCGAGATTCCCCAAAGTGACCCAGGTTATAATGCTCTGAGGAGAGCGCACAGCTGCCCCGAGTGTGGGAAAAGATTCCTCCACGACTGCAACTTGAAGAACCACATGAAGTACCACACGGGAGAGAAGGCGTTCTTCTGTCCCATTTGTGGTCTCAAATGTCTCTACAGGTCCCACCTGGAGATCCACATGAGGACTCATACCGGAGAGAAGCCTTTCCCCTGCCCAGTGTGTGGTAAAAAATATGCACATAAGGCGAGCATGCAGTCACACATGGTCGTCCACACCGAGGAGACAAAGTACAGCTGTAGTGTGTGCGACAGAGGCTTTGCCTGGTACACGGAGCTGAAATACCATCAGTGTGTTGGGGAGTCCTCGCAGGAAGATTTGCATCGGAGAGAAACCATGTAGGACAGGGACGAAATTTCGACTTTTGCATGTTTGTGCATTAGAATATTTTGTGTTGACTCATGTCACACGTATGTGAAATTGCTGAAATAATGAATGAACTTCCACCAGTACGTACTTGGTGTCATAGGTCCCCAGAGGATCTCAATGCTGATTGGCTATTGTGGAGCGAATTGGTCACTCAAATTTAGATTTTTCTACTCACGCAGATAAGCGCATGACAAGAAATCACGCTACTTGCTTCAGTCATGCTGCTTCATTTGCATCATTTGTGCCAATCTAGTGTCCATTGCACCATGGTCATGATTAGGCACAAATTCATGCCAGGTGATGCAGTGGTGACAACCCAAATGATGCAAAGAAAGCAGCGCACATAACAACAAAATTTTGTGTTCACACTAAACACGGTGCAAATTTTCGCGTCACGTTAATTGCGTGAGTTTGAACGCTAGAATGCTTGAACACTTTTCATTGAGCAAAATTTAATGAAATGCTTGATAAATAACGGCAGTATGTAATGATGTCTGTCAGTGTATCTTCACACAACAGTTCGTATGATATCCTATGAATTTGCACTCCACAAATGACGTTATGTCCTCTATGTCCTATGTAAGTAACGTAAAGTTATGGAGGTTAGGTTTAGGAAAAGAAACACGGTGACACGTATCTTAAAATGACTCAAAGTTTTCACAGATCCAAACACCTGACTCTAGGGGAGAGTCCCATCCACCAGCCCAACCTGCCTTCTTACAAGTGCTCAGGACTGTTTCCTTGTTTTCTGCCATCAGTGCATTGTTCACATGATCACAGCCTTACAAAATACATGGGATATGTACAAATTTGGTGCATAAAATGTGAAAACCATCTTGTTATAACGGGAAACATTTCACATTACCTGAGTCCGACCATTTTTTGTTGTATTTTTTGTTTGGCATTGTAGCTCTATGCTTCTCTCATTTCGTGCATGGAGCTGGAAGTGATGTATTGCAGTTTTGTACCACTTCCAGTGTCCGCCATGTGGCGCTAGAGAATACACACTAAGCATTCGTTATGTTGCTGTTGCGTCAAGTGTGGACCGCACAACGTAAAATTTACGCCAGTTGAATTATTTTTTCTGCAGTCTGTTCTCACAGATTTTTAAGTACGTTTTCCTACAAAAAACAGCGTACCCAAATGTGTATGTATCCCACGTATTTTGAAAGGCTGTGATCACGTGACCAATGAGCTGACGACAGTAAACAAGGAACCAGTACCTAGCGCTTGTAAAGAGGCAAATTGGAGTGATTGATGGGTCACAAAAAAACGGACTTTCTCCTGGAGTCATGTGTTTGGAACTTTAAGTCATTGTAAGGTACGTCCTTACTCTGTTTCTTTTCCTAAACCTAACCTCTGTAACTTTGCATTAATTGGAAATGTACTGAGTGGTATATGCACTGGACAGCAGTTTGTAATGCCGCCAGCATATACAGTTATGTAAAGAGCGAGAACATCCGTATAAGGTGGATGGGTCCAACAAACTTCAGACTTTTACCCGGTAGTCAGCTGTTCATTTACCGTGTGAATTTTAAGACAAACCACCATGTGTATCCAAACCTAACCACGTGCTTTTGTTCCGAAACTTAAGGTAGTAAACCTGAAAACTGTGTTTTGCCAAAAGTGTACATTTCCTGTGAAAATGGAAGTGTATTTTGAAATGACACAATGAATGTGACAAGCGTAAATTGACACGGCGTTCCAGAATGTCCAAAACTGATGCAGGAGGCTACCCTGAGCATCACATTTTGACGTGTAGGTACATGGACAAAGCAGCGATAAATTTGAATAAGAATGCATCGAGGAGAAGGCCTCTCCCTCTGGTCTGTTTTTGTCTCGTTCCGCTGATCAACACATTCGAGTAACGCTGACATAAATGAAATGTATGAAGTGATTCAACAGATAAATCCGATTTTGGCTGAATGATGGTGGCACACATTTAAACATAAATCGTTGACCACTGAGTTTGACTTACTGGACTTCTCTGACTTACCTGACTTACTGGACTAACTAGACTTACCGGGTTAAGTTGACTAACATGCTGCAGCCGATAAACAGAAACCAGTGCTTTCAAAATTTTTTGGGAAAACTTGGGCTCCAGAGTTTCTGTTGGGTCACAGGGCATACCGAACATGTGATGCACCAAACCGAATGTCCTGTACCCAACAGTTCAGAATGAATACATGTCCTGTCACACCACTACTGAACCCTCTTAAAACTACAGAAGACAACTTTCATGGTTTATCATTCTTCTTCCGCAGATGACAGAACTCATACTCGGACTTTTCTTGGGGAACTTCCTGTCTGTCTCTGTTCCTAACCCTCATCATACCAGATCAACAGGAAGGTCGATGACGGAAGATGTTCGGTGTCTGAATTTCACTGTCAACATAATTCATGAGCAGTGTAACACTTTAAATATTCAGATTGATCTCAGGTCTTATTGTTCTGAACTTGTTGTACTTTAATCATAAATTCAAATCAAATAGCTGAATTCTGACAGATATTTTATCAACTTTATTTTACTTGGAAATTAGCTTGAGTTAATAAAATGTGAATCCAAACTCAGTGTTTTTGTTTCTTTAAATGTTCCTGTTCATGGTGAAATGTTGTTGCAGACATAACTGATATTGAGTAAGTTTTTTTTTATGCTGATACCTTTGTACTTTTATTCTGTAGCTGTAGTCCAAATAATCAGAGACAGTCTTAAAATCTATCACTTTATAAAATAATGACGGTTTGTCGCTACAACAGAACGTTGGTGGTAGAAGAAGTACTAAGTAAAAGTATTCGCACCACAGTGTAGAAAAACTGTTACAGGTTTAAGTCCTGCATTTAAAATCAATTAAAAATACAAAAGTATTAAAATCAAAATATACTTAAAGTGAAGAAATCCTTATTAAAACCCAATATGTAAATTGTACTTTTTTCTCTCTAGCATTCATCGTATATTATGATAAAAAAAATCCACTAGATGTCGCTGTGTCTTAACAGAAAGTTAGTAACCTAAAAGAAAATGTCCCTCCAGACATGAACACTCTGCGTGGAGGGATTTTCATCACCATGTTCTATCAACTTTATACAAGAATAAAAAGTTTAATAAAGGTTGAATAATTTCTTCAAAAACATGCTCCACAAAAACACTTAATTTGTCCTTTTATGGTAAAGGTAGTGATGCTAAGCTAATGTCATTAAAACTGACTGTTTGGTACAAGTTAAAAACACAGGAATGCAGCTACATACTGGTTTCAAGGTATACTGTGATATTGAATTGAATTGAATTTGATTGAATTTATTTTAATTTGATTTAATTCAAATTAATTTCATTCAACTCAATTTAATTCATTTTAATGTAATTTAATTTAATCCAGTTTAATATGATTAAATTCAACTTAATTCAATTCAGTTTAATTCATTTTCTGTTTAATTTAACTTTAATTCAATTCAATTCAATTAAACTTTAGTTTAATACAATTCAGCTCAATAGAACTTTGTTTATCCCAAGGGAAATTCTTGTGCCAGAGAATGCTTCACATTACAGTTTACATTCACAGTGAAAGCCCGAACAACCAGTGGGTCATGGTCACTCACTGCGCCCAGTATTTAAAACAACAGACTATAGAATATCCTGCAAAATATTTAAACTAAACAAGATAAGAGGTGTTTTCAAGGAGCAAAAGCAAAAACCAGTAATTAATAGAGTAACAACAGGAGTAATAGAAGGAAAGAGTACTGTGAAAATCTCATACTGTTGCAACTCTGCTTCTGACTGTTCAGTGTTGTTAAATGATACAGTTAATGTTCTCCATTCTATAAATATATATGTGGAAATAATTTTATATATTTTTTAATAAGACAGACTATAGTGACTGCTACGTCTAAAGGTAGTGATGCTAAAATAATACATTTACCATTTGTCTCAAACAATTTAAAAGAATGAATATCAGCTGTTGTTGATGCCATACATTTAATTTTATTGCACTATATATATTTGATGAAAAATTATATTTATTCTAAACATGTAAAAATGATGTGAATATACAAAGAAGCAGACAGAAATACAGTAATATTACAAATAATGAAAAGCATAATGCAAAAGCAATTTTCAGTGTACAGATAAAAGCTTAGACTTTAATACATATACAACTTAAATTAATTAGCAAAAATCTGTCTTACAAAATATAAACCTATCTAAATATGTAGTATAAATACAAATTAATAATTAAATCAGTATGATTTTTATATCTAATTTTTGAGATGTTTTTAAAGTACTGTAATGGAAAATATCTTTAAAGAAATATATGGAAATAATACTGATACTGCTAATACCACTGATTCCATATTAATACATTTATTATGTTTTATATTTGATGTATATTTGTATGTTTTATGTATATTGTATATTTCTGTATATTCCATCTCTTGACTAAATTTTGAGTACTTATGTCAATTCTGGTACATTGAGAGCAAGTCTACTGGAGTCAGACACACGTACTTGGCAAATAAAGCTGATCCTGATTCTGACATATATTGGTACTCTGGCATATTACAATATAATAGTGTTTTCTTTCTGTGTGAAATAAATTAGATTAAAATAAATTAAATTAAATAAACATTGAGTTTTTGATATTTTTGCCTCAAAAAAAGAAAAAAAATCCATTGTTTTTTTTCTTTCTTAGTGAGGACATTAAAATAAATTAAAGAGGATTTTATCGTGAGATCCGTCCCCCGGAAGTGATCGTCGACGTGTTTCCGGCTTTAACACCGGGAGCAGTGAGCGGAGAGAAGCCGTTAGTTGCATCAAATAACGGCACAAACACCGATGTTCGTTCGTTAATCAGAGATGGACCGACACCGGAAACAGCTGGAGGTGGTTCTAAACCCGGAAGCGAAGCCGCGAGGAGAAGGTTTGTTTCCTTTCTGCCACTCTGCTAATGGTGCTAAAGCTAACGTTAGCCTGTTAGCCACAGCTAGCTCCCGAAGCTAACGTGTTTTATCTTTACTGAGACTGGTTTGGTGTGTTTGAAAGAAGCTGGGACTGGGTTCCGGTTAATGTAACGTTTAAGAAAATAAATAGCAGGGCTGTATATTAACTTATTTATTTTATTATTTATTTACTTTAAAAAATAAATAGGGTTGTGTTTTAACTTTTTATTTATTTCATTATGTCAGAGTCAGCCCTGCCTCTAAGAGCCAGTCTTAACTATAATTAGTTCATGAATGGAGGGAACAGTTGCTTTGTGCTGCCTGTTAGCCGGCGGTTGTCCGTTGTGGATGAGCCTGGTGTAGAAGAAGGGGGTCCCAGTGCAGTCTTGGCTGTGCTGTGCTCCAGTGTAACAAAGAGGGGGCACAAAGGCTTCTGGGAAGGAACTGAGTTAGTGATATGTAGTAAGAGGACATGAATGTCAGCAAATGAAGACAAAGAGTAGGAGCTCAGTGTATCACAGGAGGTTCCCCGGCAGCCAAGGCCTATATCGGGCTAACTAGGGCTGGTCCAAGGCAAGCCTGAGCCAGCCCTAACTATAAGAGTCAGTCCCTGTCAGCTGGAAAGTCTGAGAATTGACGCAGCAAATTGGAATTGCAGTAATCCATCCTGGAAGTAATAAATGCGAGCACTCATTTTTGTGCGTCCTTTTGAGACAGGATTTCCAAGTTTTTGTGATATTATGCAGGTGAAAGTACGCAGTCCTACAGAGATGTAGTACAGTAGAAGTATAAAGAACCAGAAATGAAAATAGTAAAGTACAAGTACCTCAGAATTCTCCATAAGTGCAGTACTTGAGTAAAATTGGTAACCTTCCACGACTGGAACCCTCTCAGCCAACTCAACTTTGTCGTTATCAAAGTCCGTTACCAAATGTTTCTGGGTTTCCTTTAAGAGCTGTCTGTCTTTGTTTCAGCTTCACCTTCAGACAACAAAAAGGTGATTGCTGTTAAAGAGGAGCAGCAAGAGTGGAGCTCCAGTGTGGACCAGGAGGACCCAGAGCCCCTACGAATTAAGGAGGAACAGGAGGAACTCAGGATCAGTCAGGAGGGCGAGCATTTTCCATTCACTCCTGTCCCTGTGAAGAGTGAAGATGATGAAGAGAAACCTCAGTCCTCACAGCTTCATCAAACACAAGCCGATGGAGAGGACTGTGGCAGACCAGAACCAGTGCCCGGAGACTCTTCCGAACCCGAGACTGACGACAGTGACTTTTGGAAGGAGACGAGAGAACCACAGTCAGGTTTAAACTTTCTGAAGAACAATGATGTTCCCGTTAGCGCTGGTGGAAAACCACATAGCTGCTCCGAGTGCAGCAAAGGATTCGGCCTTAGGGGGGACCTGAAAAAACACATGAGAACTCACACCGGAGAGAAGCCGTTCAGCTGCTCGGTTTGTCAGAAATCTTTCACCCAGAGCGGAAGTTTACAGTCGCACATGAAAATCCACACAGGTGAGAAGCCGTTTGGCTGCTCTGAGTGCGGTAAAAGATTTGGCCGCAAGGACTACCTGAGGACGCACCAGACGACTCATACTGGAGAGAAACCGTTCAGCTGCTCGGTGTGTCAGAAGTCTTTCACGGTGATTGGAAGTTTGCAGAGACACATGAGGATCCACACGGTGGACAAACGGCACAGCTGCAGCATCTGTGGTGAAAGATTCAACCGGTATAATCAGCTCAGAGTCCACCTGTACATTTGTCATCAAACTCAGACCGAACTGATGAAACAAGAATCTGATGGAGAGAACTGTCTAGGGCCAGAACCAGCCAGGAACTCCAATCCAGATACCGATGGAGACCTTTCTGAAGCTGAGACTGATGACAGTGATGATTGGACAGAGACTGGAGAGCCTCGGTCAAAATTAGACATGGAACCGTTCAGCTGCTCCGAGTGTCACGAACCATCTGAAGACCCTTTGCTGACACACAGGAAGTACCACCCAGGAGAGAAACCGTTCCACTGCTCGGTGTGTAGCGCTGACTTCAGTGACAGTGAGGCTTTAGTCCAACACATGAGGGTCCACACGATACAGACCCAGTTCAGTTGCCCGATTTGTAGTCAGGAATTTGCGTGGAGACGATACCTGACTAAACACATGGAGGTCCACTCGAAGGACAGAATCTACAGCCGGAGATATTTTAACAGAACGTTCGCCCGTCGTCGACAAGTCAAAAGACACAAGTGCGTAGATTGTCAGTTGTCGCAGCTTCGTCAAACGGAGGAGAACAAAGAGGCGGAGCCTCCGTCCAGCAGCTCGACTCGACAGATTAAAACAGAAGATGATGGTGATGACTGTGGAGGACACGAACCAACCAGGAACTTGGATACTGACCATAGTGTCGATAGTGTTGATAGTGATTTTTGGAAGGACACCAAAGAACGTCTGTCGAGTTTAAAGTCCCTGAAAACCGACGAAGCTCCCATCAGCGACGAAAGACGCAGAACTGACAAGAAGACATTAAGTTGCTCCGAGTGCGGGAAAAGATCGGATAAGAGAAGCCCGAGAACTCGTGCGGAAGAGAAGCCGTTCAGTTGTTCGGTTTGCGGTAAAACATTTTCAAAGAGAACAAACGTGACGCAGCACATGAGGATCCACACTGGAGAGAAACGATTCAGCTGTGGCGTTTGTCACAAAAGATTCGCCTGGCGGTTGCAGATTAAGAAACATAAATGTATCGGTCGTCAGTCATCACAGATTCAACAAAGACGGACTAAACAGCTGAAAACAGCACCAGAATCAGTCAAGAACTCACACCCACATGTCCAAAGACCAGAAACTGATCACCAAAACGGAGTGTCATCTAAAATAAAGGTTGAATTCGATGACGGTTGGACCGAGGCCAGAGAACCTCAGTCAGGTTTAAACCCTCCGAAAAATGATAAACTTCCTGTCCGTGATTTGGCACGAAGAACTGGTGAGAAACCGTTTACCTGCCCAGAGTGCGGGAAAGGATTCGGCTCCAAGGGGAGTCTGAAGATCCACATCAGAACCCACACTGGAGAGAAACCATTCGTCTGCTCGGTGTGCGGTAAAGGATTCCACCGCAAGGATAACTTAGTCCAACACATGAGGTCGCACACGGAAGAGAAACCCTTTAGCTGCCCCTTTTGTCAGAAGTCGTTCACGCAGAGTGGGAATTTACAAACGCACATCAGAGTCCACACCGGAGAGAAAAGATACAGCTGCAGCATCTGCAACCAAAGATTCACGTGGCTTTATCAGCTCAGGAACCATCAGTGTGTCGAGGGTCAGAAAAGTTTAAGACAAAAGGGAGGTCTGACAAAACATCTGGGAGTCCACCGAGGTGGGAAGTGATTCAGGTGCCGTGTTTCTGAACACTTCCGACACCAGAACAAACTGTGTCGATGGTCGTTTGAATGCACATCACTGTACTTGGATGAATGTGCGTGGTCTTCTGCCAAAATCCCAACCGTGGTGAAAATTGTTCAAGACACCAAAAACTTGTCTCTGTGATTCTTCTCCAAATATGGCAGCGCATGGTCAGGATGCTGAGTCTCAAATCAGATACTTCTGAGCTCTAGCGGTGCGTAATGTACACCACATACCGTAAGACTTCAATTAAAAGTCTAGTCCCAATTAAATGCCCAGTCTCTCTTACAAGCCTGGTGTGGCTACACGTGTTAACAAATAAAAGCGGAAAAAAAAGTCCAGAAAAGTTAATAACTTAAAAATTATGGCGAAACGGTAGTTTCTTGCAACCCCAGAATTAAGATAAAAATATTCACAAACGAAAAAACACTTCTGGTTGCTGGTAAGTAGTGTTTAACTTTTGATTTAACACTAAAAATTAAAACTCTCGGCGCGCACTGCAGCGCAAGCAGACAGATGCGCGACTCAGAGCAGCATGTGTTACTGACACCAGACTCAGAGCGCAGCGGACCGTTCAAGCAGGACATGATAGCTTTTCTCCCTTAACTCACCAGTAAAGAATACCTTTGTCCATTTCAGATAACCCGAGGCAATAATATTCCTGTTCTCTGATTTACTGTAAAACTTTTTTAGGCAATTCATGCAACAATCAGACCAGATGACTTCTTTACTCCGCCTAATGGGGCCGGCCTTTATTTGTCAACCAACCAAAAACAATCAATCAATTAAAAACACAAAAAAAACCCAACTGTGAACGGACGGCATGATTAAAATTGCACACACAAAAAGTAACCGAGTGGGGTTAGTCTCAACGCAATTGAATCGAACGCAACTGGACTTGGTTTTGTGACATCAGTGACATCATTGGCCTTGTGAAGACCTCCCCAGAGGTTAAACACCTGGGTGTTTCCACACCAGTTTGTCAGACTAGTTCCAGCCTAGTCAGACAAGCATGAACTGATGAAGCCTCTTGGATAAGAGCTGAAACGTCTTCTAAGACAAAACCAAGTCCAGTTGCGTTCGATTCAGTTGCCTTGAGATAACTATGACCTGAATGAATAAGAATATCCACAGGCAAGGTCCCCCAAAAAAACAGGGAAACAAAAGGCAGAATATTCGAATTTTGTTTTTCACAATCGAACTAATCCATGCCATCGAACGAAGCTTCGAAGCTTCAAAGCTTCAAAGCTTCAAAGCTTCCAAGTTTTTGGATCAGCCCTAAAAAATTTCAATATATTTTAGTTGACAAAAATTCAAAATTTTAGTTGCCAAAAAATCTAAACGCCTTAGTCGACTTAATTAAAGTTCAAAATGCTTTAGTCAATGAAAATTTAGAATGGTTTAGTAAATGAAAAATCAAAACATTTAGTTGATGAAAATTCAGAAATTTTAGTCAAAGAATATTGAAAATGTTTTAGTCTTCACAAATTGTAGTTGACAAAAATTCTGAAACTTTTAAGGTGATGAAAAATCTAAATATTTTATTTGATGAAAATTCAAAATTTTTAGTTGAGAAATAATCAAAATGTTTTAGTTGGCCAAATTAAAAAATTTAAAATTTTTGTTCAGGAAAATTTAAGATATTTCAGTCGATGAAAATTCAAAAAAATTAGTTGATGAAACTTCAGATAAAAGCTACACCTTTTGACAAATAAAGGCCTGTCTCAATTAAAGGCCTGGTCCGGTTGCAAAGCAAGTTATTTTTATAGAAGTTCTTCAGGATGTAAAAAAAAGCAGTTTGTTACTACCTCGAATCCTGTGGCCATTCCTTGATTACCCAGTAAGTTACTCATATTCCTTTAGTCCGTAAGGGTCCTCAACAGTTTTGTGTGAAAGGAATTAAAGGCCTTTCCCAATCATTGGCCTAGTGAGTTCAGGGATTTAAGCAAATAATCGCCCCGGCTACTAATAGAATTTTTATGGTACAGTCTGTAAACATATCAGAGATTCTTTCTGTATTTTACTTGAGTTTGACGTTCATTTAAAGTGTCTTTTATTTCCGTAGTTTTTATACGTTTAAGAGTTTTTAATCGGTTCTTTTAAAAATTGTTGTTTTCATTGTCTGTTTTAATCGTACTTTGTGACTCTGTTTTGAAAAGTTTTTTATAAATAAAAATTATTTATAAAACAACTTTTATCTTATTAGATAAACCATGTTTACGAAGTTTTACTTTGAGGACATAATTTACAATTGAAAAAGGTAATAGATATATTTTATCGCAATACTCAGCATATCGCAGTAATATTGCATAGTGACTTAAGTATCACTCAAGTAACTGCTTGGCAACCAGACCAGGCCTCTATTTGAGACAGACCTTTACTTGTGAAAATGTAGCTACACTGGGCTAGTAAAGGAGATTGGGCTTTTCATTTAATTTTTATGGTATGTACGTATGTATGTATGTATACAGCCATAAGGAACTCTATATTTTTTACGTAAAACCTTTGTTTACACTTTGGCTTAGCAAAGTGACTGCGCTATGCTGACAAAGCAATGCAACAAATGTTTATTTGCCTCATGTGTCTTGCCAGTGTTGATGAAAATTAAACCTATGTCCTTTGATTATTTTTTTTGCATCATTTCATATTTCTCATTGTTTGTTATTTGTATAACTTGTGTTAATAAGCGTACATTTTCATTTTATTTTTTTTGTAACCCTACCCTGAATAAAATGATACAACTTTGAAATACATATTTAAAAATGTTGCTTCTTCTTTTTAAAATGGGAATGACACAGTACTTTGTTTAGTGAGATAAAAACAAATATTGGTTCTGTAAACATGGAGGATGGGGCTCAGGTGATGACCAGTAGCAGGCATCTGTTTGCACACCTGGCTACAACCAAATCAGTGGGATACTGAAGTTATGTAATGTATTATTATAGATGAATTTACCATCAGAATATAAAGGGGCACTGTGAGCAGCATACCATGAGCCCTCTGTTGTCTCTGCTAGCTACCACCATCTCAGCTCAGCTAGCTTCACGTTTACCTGTGAAATCTGAGGTGAGAGCCATGTGCAGACAATCCTGGCCCAGACCATATGTCATATATGGAGTGGTGTTCAAATAAACACAAGAAGTGTGTGATCTAGAAAAGGATCAGCACTCAGTGAATAACCTCCTAAGCCCTATGATAAGCTATTATGGCAAAGCTTAACTATACAGACCAGTGAGCAGTGATAACTAGCATGTCTTTGGGGTCATCAGGTGGGAACCTCCTTTCACCAGTGTTTCGTCTAGTTGGTCCCACGACACCTCCAGGAGGCTAGACAGTGATCTCTGGCGTCCCAGAGACACTCCCCTAATGCCAGGTCTCACTGCTCCCCACACCAACCCAACAACCTCCTTTACCTTACTTACACATGGCTTTCTCAGCCCAAACAGCACTGCCACCTTCAGCAAATCCAGGCTCCGTACATGTGAGCTCCAGGTAGAGACAGTGCTGATACTACCTTTCCTAGCACATTCACCATACTCTATCTCACACGCTACATAGCATAACTCCAATATAAGCTAAAGTTAAAGGAGATACATAAACTCATAGGATCAGCAAACACACTCACCTTGCAGCATGGCCTCAAACAAAATAATAATAATAACTTTATTTGCATAGCACTTTTCAATATAAATAACAAAGTGCTTTACGGCATAAAATATCAGAACACACTTAATATCAACACAAAATACATACAAATTAAAACATTACATCAACTTAAACATTACTTTATAAAAGCCTTCCTTTCCTTCCTTCAAACAAAAGGGATTCAAATAGGCCACTCCCACACTTAAATAACCTTCCTCTTCCTGGATTTCCTCCTGAGAGGAAGTGGATCTCTCCACCTGATCTCAAGGAGTTATGTACCCTGCTTAGTAGTTCCCCCTGCTGGCCCCCAACTGACATTATTTCTTCTCTTATAGATAAACTGGCTACATTTAATTGCTGCATCTGACATTTCCCTCACTGTCTTCTCCTCAAACTCTGTCCCCGCACTCCGAGTTCCCCCAGGAGCGAGACAGCTGATCTTGCTGTGAATCCCCTACACCCCACTTCCACTGGACAAATCCTAGTCTTCCATCCTCGCTGCTCAGCTTCTGCTCCTAAGTCTGCATATCTAAGTAATGAGTATTAACACCTGGAAATAAGTTAGCATGTAAGCACTTCCTGTTTCCTCGTTTTTGGTTAGATGTCTGAAATAAGGTCAGTGGTTAACACACACGTTTTGTTCTACGACATAAAATATATCAGTAAATACCCAACTGAGAATTTAGAAGTTCTTAAGTGTCTTATAAAAGATGGTTGCTAACAAGTGGCTAAATGAGATTAATGAGAATGTCATCACAATGAACACGGCTTGACAGCCTCATTGCGGTGGCAACGTTAAGTTGGGACCACACTGTAAACCCCAGTATGCTCACTCAACGCAATTTTTCTTTTTAAACAGCTTGCACTCAAAACTTTTAGTTTAACACAGTAACATAAAAGTTTTTGGTACAGCAGACGCAAATGTGTCACACACCTCGTCTGACAGGAATTTGATGTCAGTTTAATTTAACTTTTTTTTGTTTGAGCATTAAATTCTCTGTCATATGAGCATAAAAACATTGAATACGTATTTAAAAGAGCTTCAGGTCAGTGTAATAATAATAATGATAACAATAATGATAATACTGGTTAAGGGCAAAATAAGACAAACAAGTTTAAGACCCCCCCCCCCCCAAAAAAAGAATTGGTTAAAGGAACACACACACAAAAAATGACAAAAAAAAAAAAGAAAAGATAATTACGTTCACATAGACTCAGGGTGGTCAACAAAAAACGAACTGTGATTTGCAAAAATTGTGGGTTCAAAGAATTGAATTTTAAAAAAAGAAGTAGAAGTCACACCCCTCCTCTGGTACGTAAACAACAGTCCTTAAATAATCAAGTGTCTGACATTTAAAAAAGCCTTGACTTTATGATTTAAAAAGTATAATTAAAACCCTTCATTATCATATTTGATAGATTAAGATTTACAATTACAAACATTTAATTCCCTTACTTTCTGCGTGTTTCTCTGTGTAAACCTGTAATCTGGACTTTTATTTTGAAGGAGAGCAGCTGAGCTGCTCCGGAAGCTCTATTCTTTCCTGTGGCTAACTTGACAGTGTTTGAACAAGATGGCGTCGAGCAGAAACGTCTGTTAGCAGAGTGTCTTTGTTGTGTTTTTAAAGTGTGAAGATGTGTAAAGTCCAAATGCTGAGAGCGTTGGTGAAGCAGCGACTAACTGCGGCTGCTGAAGAGATATTTGGGCTGTTTGAAAGAACGATAGCAGAGTACGAGGAGCAACTTTGTCGCTCAAAAGAGGAGAACGAGCGACAACGGAAACTACTGGACGCTGTTTACAACCCTCAGCTCAGGTTACACAGAGCAGGTTAGTGTCTTCTTCTTCTGTGGTTATAAACACAGAGCAGGTTAGTGTCTTCTTCTTTTGTGGTTATAAACACAGCAGGTTAGTGTCTTCTTCTTCTGTGGTTATAAACACACAGCAGGTTAGTGTCTTCTTCTTCTGTGGTTATAAACACAGAGCAGGTTAGTGTCTTCTTCTGTGGTTATAAACACACAGCAGGTTAGTGTCTTCTTCTGTGGTTATAAACACACAGCAGGTTAGTGTCTTCTTCTTCTGTGGTTATAAACACACAGCAGGTTAGTGTCTTCTTCTGTGGTTATAAACACACAGCAGGTTAGTGTCTTCTGTGGTTATAAACACAGAGCAGGTTAGTGTCTTCTTCTTCTGTGGTTATAAACACACAGCAGATTAGTGTCTTCTGTGGTTATAAACACAGAGCAGGTTAGTGTCTTCTTCTTCTGTGGTTATAAACACAGAGCAGGTTAGTGTCTTCTTCTTCTGTGGTTATAAACACACAGCAGGTTAGTGTCTTCTTCTGTGGTTATAATCACAGAGCAGGTTAGTGTCTTCTTCTTCTGTGGTTATAATCACAGCAGGTTAGTGTCTTCTTCTGTGGTTATAATCACAGAGCAGGTTAGTGTCTTCTTCTTCTGTGGTTATAATCACAGCAGGTTAGTGTCTTCTGTGGTTATAAACACAGAGCAGGTTAGTGTCTTCTTCTGTGGTTATAAACACAGAACAGGTTAGTGTCTTCTTCTTCTGTGGTTATAAACACAGCGCAGGTTAGTGTCTTCTTCTGTGGTTATAATCACAGAGCAGGTTAGTGTCTTCTTCTTCTGTGGTTATAATCACAGCAGGTTAGTGTCTTCTTCTGTGGTTATAAACACAGAGCAGGTTAGTGTCTTCTTCTGTGGTTATAAACACAGAGCAGGTTAGTGTCTTCTGTGGTTATAAACACACAGCAGGTTAGTGTCTTCTTCTGTGGTTATAAACACACAGCAGGTTAGTGTCTTCTTGTTCTGTGGTTATAAACACACAGCAGGTTAGTGTCTTCTTCTGTGGTTATAAACACACAGCAGGTTAGTGTCTTCTTCTGTGGTTATAAACACACAGCAGGTTAGTGTCTTCTGTGGTTATAAACACAGAGCAGGTTAGTGTCTTCTTCTTCTGTGGTTATAAACACAGAGCAGGTTAGTGTCTTCTTCTGTGGTTATAAACACACAGCAGATTAGTGTCTTCTGTGGTTATAAACACACAGCAGGTTAGTGTCTTCTTCTTCTGTGGTTATAAACACAGAGCAGGTTAGTGTCTTCTTCTTCTGTGGTTATAAACACACAGCAGGTTAGTGTCTTCTTCTGTGGTTATAATCACAGAGCAGGTTAGTGTCTTCTTCTTCTGTGGTTATAATCACAGCAGGTTAGTGTCTTCTTCTGTGGTTATAATCACAGAGCAGGTTAGTGTCTTCTTCTTCTGTGGTTATAATCACAGCAGGTTAGTGTCTTCTGTGGTTATAAACACAGAGCAGGTTAGTGTCTTCTTCTGTGGTTATAAACACAGAGCAGGTTAGTGTCTTCTTCTTCTGTGGTTATAAACACAGCGCAGGTTAGTGTCTTCTTCTGTGGTTATAATCACAGAGCAGGTTAGTGTCTTCTTCTTCTGTGGTTATAATCACAGCAGGTTAGTGTCTTCTTCTGTGGTTATAAACACAGAGCAGGTTAGTGTCTTCTTCTGTGGTTATAAACACACAGCAGGTTAGTGTCTTCTTCTGTGGTTATAAACACACAGCAGGTTAGTGTCTTCTTCTTCTGTGGTTATAAACACAGAGCAGGTTAGTGTCTTCTTCTGTGGTTATAAACACACAGCAGGTTAGTGTCTTCTTCTGTGGTTATAAACACACAGCAGGTTAGTGTCTTCTTCTGTGGTTATAAACACACAGCAGGTTAGTGTCTTCTTGTTCTGTGGTTATAAACACACAGCAGGTTAGTGTCTTCTTCTGTGGTTATAAACACACAGCAGGTTAGTGTCTTCTTCTGTGGTTATAAACACAGAGCAGGTTAGTGTCTTCTGTGGTTATAAACACAGAGCAGGTCTGTTTTTTTGTTTGTTTTTTGACACAAAACCTTATTTGAATTTATATTTTTTTTTATTTATGGCCTTTTTTATTTATTTATATATATATATATATATATATATATATATATATATATATATATGATATACATGTTTATATATACATTTATAACCTTTTTTCCTTTTTTTGAAATATGTTTTTGGCCTTAAACCTTTTCATTTTCTTTTTTCTTCTCTGGCTTTAACATTTTTATTTACTTTAAACCTTTTTTCTCTTTCTACATAGGAAGTTAGTTTACACTCATTTAACATTTGAAAGCATTTGTGGATGAAATGACCTATGACCTATCATTCTGGTTGATTGGTGGACAGCAGTACACAGTGACAGGATGCAGGAATAAATATAGAATAATGAATAAACCTCGTTGTATGACAGATGTGACCACAGCATGTGAAAGTATTTACATGTTAAAAGCTGACAGTCCCTGTTATAGATGTGTTCGCTCTTTCAATTCTGAGGTTTCTGTGGGTCAGTCACTTTTTTTTCCCGTCAGCAGGAATGTGTGGAGTTCTGAGTCGCAGGGTGGATCATTGATCAGTCGATCCAATCAGAGCTGATATGATCAGACCGATGGACGAGAGGAGCAGCTGCTGCAGAGGTGAGATTTAATTAACTTTTTGGGGTGTTTTTGCACATGGGGCGCCTGCTGTCTCCACTGAGCCACCGACACCCCAATATATATATATTTATATATATTTATATATTGTCTCTCGTGTCTCTCATGACAGACTTTTTTAGTAATGAGTAGATCTTCAAGCTTTTAAAGAATATACTTATGATCCCATGGCGAGGTGAGCTTGCGTTGTCGGGGCTGCAACTGAGTGTCCTAGGATCTTATTTGGCACTGCTGGCTAGAGTTGCTGCTACAAGCTAGGTAGAGTAAGAGTCTGAGTGCAGTTGGACCGCAGACTTGTCCAGGGCTGCTGACTGTCAAAAAACTACTTATCTGACCTGTTACGGTTACCTGTCTCAGCTGGAACTACATTGGGCTGTGCTCACCAACGTTCCAACCATGACACCAAAACCAGAACGGTGAAGACTGTAGTCTAGTACAGGTTAGTGATAGTTAAAGCAACAAGATTACTGCAAGAAAACAACCTCAAGTGACTTTGAACGTGGCATGGTTGTTGGTGCCAGACGGGCTGCTCTGAGTATTTACTGGGATTTTCAGCACAACCATCTCTAGGGTTTACAGAGGATGGTCCCAAAAAGAGAAAATATCCAGTGAGCCAAAATGCCTTGTTGATGCCAGAGGTCAGAGGAGAATGGCCAGACTGGTTCAAGATGATAGAAAGGCAACAGGAAGTCAAATAAGCACTGGTTCCAACCAAGGTGTGCAGAAGACCATCTCTGAAGCAACGACACCTTGTCCAACCTTGAAGCAGATGGGCTACAGCAGCAGAAGACCACACCAGGTGCCACTCCTGTCAGCTAACAACAGGAAACTGAGGCTACAATTCACACGGGTTTTCTCACCAAAACTGGACAATAGAAGATTCCCACCGAAGGACCTCGAAGGATCTTTTGGTGGGAATCTTCTGTTGTCCAGTGTTGCTGAGTCCTTCCCTCGGAGAATTTTCAAGGATTCATGTTTGTATCCTCAGTGGACATGAAGTACCCACAATTCTTTGTGCATGATTTGCTAGAATTAAAGGCAGGGCCTTGTTAATGGTGCCCACCTGGGCACTTGCTAGAAGGGAGTCTTGACTAGCCTCTGTAGAACCCAACTTAAAGGATCCATCCTACCAAGAAAGCAACCTTGACTGTGGCAGTTCTGGAAAGAGGCCATAAGAGAGCTCACTAACTTCCAAAATTAGGTATCCTTTCATTTTGGCAGATGTTGTCTGACACCATGGGAACAGGTCTTACCACTACCTTAAGTCTTGCTGGGTCAAAAAACATTGGAAATTCGGTTTTTGACTTTGTCCGTGGATCTTTTTATCTCGTCACGACTCTGAGACTAAATTGCATCGACTCTTATCTAGTCTGACAAAGCGTTGAACTTAGTGTTCCAAGTCAACAATCATTCTTGTGACATAAGCCTTGATGAAAACAAAGATGGCTGTGCACAAGGTTCCAAGTACCACAAATTCTTGACAATGGCTTTCTTTAAGAGTATATTTTTTGTTGTGGTACCTCTATACAGTTCATTAAAGTTATTGTTTGTGTTTCCTGTTTTTTGCAGATGTGCAGCAGCTGTTGGTGGTTAAAGAAGAGGTTCCCCCTGAGCAGCAGGAGTGGAGCTCCAGTGTGGACCAGGAGGACCCAGAGCCCCCACACATTAAAGAGGAAGAGGAGGAACTGTGGAGCAGTCAGGAAGGAGAGCAGCTTCAAGGGCTGGAGGAGGCTGATATCACCAAGTTCACATTCACTCCTGTCCCTGTGAAGAGTGAAGATGAAGAGAAACCTCAGTCCTCGCAGCTTCATCAGTCACAAGCTGATGGACGCCACTGTGGAGGAGTACGACCAGTGCCTGGAGACACTGATCCAGATTTACAACAGGATACTGACGACAAGAAGCCTGACAGGTCTTTAGTTGCTGAGATAGAAGTCAGTCTTGATGACTTGGACGAGACCAGAGAACCTCAGTCAGGTTTAAAGACTCACAATAAAAATAAAGTCCCAGTCGGTCCTATGACTTCTATCTCTGGTGAAAACCCCTTTAGCTCCTCCGAGACTTCAGACTCTTCTGAACCTGGTGACAGTGACGATGATTGGACGGAGACCAAAGAACCTCAGACAGTTTCAGGCTCTGTGAAGAAAGTCAGTAAGACCAGATATAGAGCTGGTGGGAGACCATTTGGGTGCTCTGAGTGTGGGAAAAGATTTAGAACCAAGACACATTTGAAGATCCACATGGCAGTTCATACAGGAGAGAAACCGTTCAGCTGCTCCATTTGCGGCCAAAAATTTTCAACCAAAACGAGTCAGAAGAGACACATGAGAACTCACACGGGGGAAAAACCTTTCAGTTGCTCGGTGTGTACGAAATCTTTTGCGCAGAGCGGATGTTTAGCAAAACACATGAGAATCCACACAGGAGAGAAGCCGTTCAGCTGCTCTATGTGCGGTAAGGCTTTTGTCGAACGGGGAAACCTGAAGGTCCACCTCAAAACCCACATGGGAGAGAAGACATTCAGCTGCTTGGTCTGTAAGAAATCCTTCGCGCAGAATGTGAGTTTGCAGAACCACTTGAGCTCTCACACGGGAGAGAAACTATTCCGCTGCTTGGATTGTGGGAAGCAATTTTTATGCAAGACGCATCTGAAGAAACATGCAATAAATCACACAGGAGAGAAACCATTCAGCTGCTCGATGTGTGGGAAAGGTTTCACCCAAAGAGGGAATCTGAAAAGACACACAAGGATTCACACAGGACAGAAGTCGGTCAGCTGTTTGGTTTGCGGTAAAGGTTTTGTTGACAGTGGGAACCTGAGGAAACATATGAGAACTCACACGGGAGAGAAACCATTCAGCTGCTCTGAGTGCGGTAAAAGTTTCATACAGAAGATTCAGCTGACGCTCCACATGACTGTCCACACGGGGGAGAAACGATTCAGCTGCAGTGTTTGTAACAAAAGATTTGCTTGGCGTCCACGGGTCAAGAGACACAAATGTGTCGGACGTCAGTCATCAGAACTTTGTCAACTTGAGGAGAACAAAAAGGTGGAGTCAAAACAGATAAAAATAGAAGCTGATGCAGAGGACTGTGGAGGACCAGAATCAGCTAGGAATTCGGAATCAGATCGGAGGGAGCATCTTGAAGGGCTGGAGGAGGCTGACATCAAGTTCCCATTCGCTCTTGTCCCTGTGAAAAGTGAAGATGATGAAGAGAAACCTCAGTCCTCACAGCTTCATCAAACACAAGCTGATGGAGACCACTGTGGTGGAATACGACCTGTGCCCGGAGACTCTTCTGAAGCTGAGACTGACGACAGTAATGATTGGACAGACACCAGAGAACCTCCATCAGGTTTAACCTCCCTGAAAAACGACAAAGTACCTGCCAATAACTCAAGATCTTCTGCTGGAGAGAAAGAATTCAGCTGCTCTGAATGTGGGAAAAAATTTGCCGCAAAAGCTTCTCTGAACAGACACATGAGAACTCACACAGGAGAGAAACCATTCAGCTGCTCGGTGTGCAAGAAATCTTTTGCGCTGAACGGGTGTTTACAGAAACACATGAGAATCCACACGGGAGAGAAACCCTTCAGTTGCTCAGTTTGCGGTAAAAGTTTTATTGATAACGGGAATCTGAAAAAACATTTGAGAACTCACACAGGAGAAAAAACTTTTAGCTGCTTGATTTGTAAGAAGTCGTATGCTCAGAATGTGAGCTTACAGAAACACATGAGCGTTCACACCGGAAAAATTCTGTTCAGCTGCTCCGTTTGTGGGAAGCATTTTTTGTGCAAGCCTCGTCTGATGACGCACATGATGAAACACACAGGAGAGAAACCGTTCAGCTGCTCCGAGTGTGGCAAAGATTTCATTGACAGCGGATATCTTAAGAAACACATGAGAACTCACACAGGAGAGAAGTTGTTTAACTGTTCAGAGTGCGGTAAAGGGTTCATTGAAAGCGGCGGTCTGAAGAGACACATGAGGACCCATACTGGGGAGAAACCTTACAGTTGCTCAGTTTGTGGTAAAGGTTTTATAGAGAAGGTGCAGTTGACGCGCCACATGGCGGTCCACACTGGGGAGAAAAAATTCAGCTGTGGGGTTTGTAACAAAAGATTTGCCTGGCGGCCACGGGTCAAAAGACACAAATGTGTGGGTGGTCAGTTGTTGGAACTTCATCAAACTGAGGAGAACAGAGAGGCGGAGCCTCCAGCCAGCAGCTTATCTGAACAGATAAGAACAACATCTTTGTAAAGAGCATGAAGCAACTCTTTTCTGTGTACTTGTAACATTTGAAATTTAAAATTGTATACATTATTTGTACCTATGACAGCATTTGAACTCCATTTTTCAGAGTCCTTCACTTTTCAAACCTCCGCCCATGCAGCCAGTTGTCATTCACCAATGGTCACTGTTGCAAAGTTTTCGAGTTAACTGTCCAAGCAACAAGATAAACAAATGCAAGTTAGTGCCAAGCTGCTAACTCTGTGAGGACAAAGAGACCAGATCCATCTGACCTGTAGTCTCACTCACCAGACCTTTCTCAAGAAAAGAAAGGTCTGGCTGGGCCGACTCTTACTTTAAGATTGGAGTAAAAAACCCCCCGGCTGCTTGTATTTCTTTCAACCAATCACAGTCGTTCTGGGTGGTGCCACAGCAACGGTGCGCTTGCAAAAATATTGCCGGGGGGAAACAGGTTTTGGTGTAACACGCCCACAAAAATATCACCTACAGGACACGAACCATGGCAGAAAAATGGCTACATCCCCACAAGGTCAAACACCGCAAAAGTTAGTAAAGGACGTGTTGAAAACTGCCACACAACCGGAGGTGGTAGGGCAGGACTTCAGCGGGTGGCTCATTCCGCCCAATGAGAGGCTGATCTATGCAGCGAACTTCCGCCCACTCAGACTATCTGACCTGCGACACCTGAATACAGCACTGTAAAGACTACATCTAGAACCATCATCGGCCAGCAAGCAGCCATGCATGGACTGGTAACGTAACAAGTGGGCATAGCATTAATACTGGAACATAGCACAGTAAAGAGTACACCTAGAATTATTATTCTTACCAGCTTTGTTGCTCCAATGGACAGGATCATTGGCTGGCAAGTAGCCATTCGTGGACTTGCAACCTAACAACTGGGCATGGAATTCATTTAACAGTACAGGTGAAGCAAGACTGTCTAGTCAGTGTAGCATGTATTAATTTGACGACTGTTGCTGACTGACGACGGTTTTATTGAGAACTGAGAACTTTTTATAGTTGGGTTATGGGGTTAGCTTTGCTAAAGCTAAATTGATGCTAGTAAGCTTTCAACTAGCTTTTTACTGACCCGGCACATTTGTAAATATAGATCACAGATGCTCTAATTTGGCTGCTACTCTCAGAAAGGGAACCCAAAGTGCTGTCTTCTTTGTAGTTTTCTCTGTTGTCAGCCATTTTGTCCTTGTGCGTATTTACAAAATGTCTCTCACACACAAACACACAAACACATCCTTTGTGTCTTCAGTTAGATTTATTTAGATTGTATGTTTGTGTTTGTATTACTGCTTTATTGTGAATAAATACTTCTGATTCAGACTTCCTGTCTGTTTAATGTTATACAAGAGGGAATGAATCCACTCACTGCTGTGTCAAAATCCTTCAACCTTTATTTTTAATATGTTCATTTTGGTTATAGTTACAATTTTAATTATCTATCAAAGTTCTAAGTTGATAGATCAAATTAATTAATCAATTATTTTTGATAGCCATATTAATATTCCGAATTTCAAGTTCCCAGTGGTATTTATGAATTTAAAAGAAAAACTAAACTTAGTGGTGTAGTGGAGGGTGCGCCCAGGTAAAGGGGGTATACCCACCTCTTTTTCTGGCCACTGACAGTATACCCTCTCATTAGCCATTTGCGATTTTTTATTTTTTATTTTTTTAAAGAAAATATGCCTTCCAAACCAGAACTAGCTTTAGAAGGCATATTCTAAACCTAACTGCTGCATGTTTTCTTCAAAAAAAAAACAAAAAAAACCCCACCAAATTTACTCCATTTATCACAGCCAGAAACTGGAAGAACAGAAATTATCTTCCCAAGGCAGGTTTTTAAGTTATGTCTTCTGCAAAAACTTTTGGCAATTTTTGTTTTTAATGAAAACTTTTTCAAACCCATGTTTGGTTTGGAGGGCATATTTACTTTGAAAGGTTTTGGCCATTTCAGAAAATATTTTCTTTTAAATTTTGGGCATTTTTTTATTCTTTAAAAATATTTGGGCAATTGTTTTTCATTACATTTTTTTTTGCCAGTTTTAGTTTCTACTTTACACTTTCTACACTTTATTCGTCGTTCGTTTATACGTCTCATTTAAAATGAGAAATTAGACCGTTTGCACAATGAGAGTGAAAAACAGGCTTTTATTCAACTCCAGGATTTCATCTCCAACTTTTAACTTTCAAACATCAAAGAGATGTAGAAGGCAGTGATTTTCATGACAAACCTCTATTTAAAGTTAAGACTTAATAAAGTTTTACTGAAATAAAAATTGCAAATGTTTAAAGAAAAGACTTGCCAAAATCTTTTAAATAAAATACAATTGCTAGTAAATATACCCAAGTAAGGTCTTTTCTTTTTTTTTCTTCTTAATTGCCAAAAAAGTTTTTAGAAAAAAAAATTAATGACAAACAAAGATGCCAAATCTTTGGAAAGAAAAAAAAATATCAGCAAAAATGTCTTGAGTAAATATGCCTTTCAAACCTTACTCAGGTTTGAACAGCATGTTTCTTTAAAAAAATTCAAAACATGCCCTCTAAACCTAAATCGCAAAAAAATAAATAAATTAAAAATTGCTGTTGTTAAGTTTTTAAGAAAAAACAGAACAAAACAAAAAACAACAAGCAAATGTTTTCGAAAGAAAAAAAAGGCAAAAATTTTACAGAAAACTTGCCTTCAAAGGCATGTTAAAAATCAGTGGCAAAATGAATACAAAATAGAACCATTTAAATTTGTATGCCCCTCCCCTGAGCCAAAATAAAAAATAAGTTCCTCCAAAGTGCTTACAAAATTATGTGACATGCCTCCCCCTTTTTGCACCACCCCTCTCCCTCATAAATAACAAACAGTCCCTTAGGTAAACAGTGCACACCAGAATTATTGAATTGAATTGAATTTTATTTGAATTTAATATAGAAAGAATTAAATCCAATAATTAAAGTTTATAACTCGTACATAAATGCAGAGTATATAGACCAGTTCCAGCAGTGGAACATGAACCTTCATGTAACAAAATGTCTCGTGATCAAAGATATTAAAATAAATTAAAGAGGATTTTATTTGACTGAAAATTTGTTTGTTTGTTTGATTTGCATAAACTGTACTCTGTAACATTGTGACATCTAGCTCAGATGGAAGGGAAAAAGTAATGGATTGGATGATGTATCAGTCTAGGAAGAAGAAAAGGGCTCTGACAGAGAGAGATACATGAGACAGAGCGATGATAGCGACGCCAGAGGTGGTATGAACAAGAAAGCTAAAAGCAGTCAGAATGTAAGGCAGAAAAATACAGAGCAAGCTTTAGAAGGCGAATGGAAAGTGGTGATTGAATTCAATCAGGATGGTGGGCACTATCACCCAATTAAACTTACCAGAGCAATCGAGAAAGAGATCGGTAGAATCAAATACGCCAGGTTTTTGAATAACAAAGGAGTGTTGATACATGCAACCAGTAAACAATAAGAAAAGATAAGAATGTCATCACTAAACGGAGAAAGGATGAAGGCTCATATCCCTGGAGCAATGTCAAGAGTAAGAGGAGTAATCTCAGGAGTCCCATTAAACATGTCAATGTTGAAGATGTTAAAAATGAGGTAGGAGAAAAAGTGATTGATGCCACAAGGCTTAAAAGTAAAAGGGATGGCACACTGAAGGAAACACTGACAGTAGTACTCCAGTTTGAGAAAACTCTCCCAAATTCAGTGCAAATGGGATATATGAAGTACACTGTGAGGGAGTTCATACCAAAGCTACTCAGGTGTTATGCATGCCAGAGAATGGGGCACATGGCACAACAGTGTAAAGGAAAGCTAAGATGTGCACGATGTGGAGGACAACATGAGTACGGGAAATGTGACAATGACGCTAAGGTGCAATGCTGTAACTGTGGAGGAGAGCACAGTGCTGCCTGTGGAGGATGTGTAGTGCAGAGGGAAGCCAGAGAGGCCCAGAGAGTTAAAATAGTAGATAAAGTCTCACATGCAGAAGCACTGAAGAAAGTTAGAGGGGTAGGAACAAACAACAGGAGCTGTAGTGAAATGGCACAAAGACATGCAGTACAGAGTGACAGTAAAGCACCAGATAATCAGGCCCGAACACAAACCCCTGTGAATACACAAATAGGTTGCAAACATAAATGCAGCATTAATGATGAGACACTAATTGTGAACAAAGTGAACTTTGTGGTCTTCATCTGCCACACTATTAATGTTGCATCACAGCTGAAAAAGAAAAGTGACAGGATCAAGACCACTGTGGAAACAGCAGAAAGATTCCTTGATATGAGAGATGTGAAAACAGACCAGATACACACACTACTAATGGAAACTGAAGTTGCAAAAAATGCTCATGTGGAGGGTTAGCATATTGCTAATGGTACTTCACATACTACAGTGGAATGCGAGAAGCCTCATAGCCAATGGACAAGAATTTAAAAAGTATATACATGAATTGGATAAAGTTCCAGATGTAGTATGTGTACAAGAGACTTGGCTACAACCTCAGTTAAATTTTGTTATTCCAGCGTTCAGTTCTATAAGACATGACAGAAATAACAACCAAAATGGGTGTGCTACTTTTCTCAAAGATGGCTTGGCCTATAGGGAGATCCCTTCCCCTAAAGATATGGAATGTACTGTTGTTGGAATTTGCAGCCCAAGGGACGAGGGAAACATTAAGATAATTAATTTTTATAATCCATGTAGAAATTTAACTGCTGAAATGTTCTAGGAAATGGCAGGGAATGTATTTAGGAAATAAATAAAGCGTGGGGATTTTAGTGCACACAGCAGCTTGTGGGGTAGCACGCACACAGACAGAAATGGGAATGTAGTGGAAGAAATGATGGACGAAAGGTCACTAGTCTGCCTTAACAATGGAAAAGGTTCAAAAGTTGACGTGAACAGGGGTACAATGTCATGCTTGGATCTTACAATGGTGTCAGATAGATTGGTGAATACCTGTGAGTGGTATGTCAAGACTGATTCAACTGTAGGAAGTGATCATTTCCCGGTGCTCACTATTGTAAACACAAGTGTGTGTCTACAAGAAGGGAACACATTTACCAGGTGGTGCTTTGATAAGGCAAATTGGCAAGAATTTAGGTTACGTTGTGAAGAGTCAGCACATTTGATAACTCTAGAAGGAGGCATAGAGGAGTGTACGAATCACAACATATTATAACTGCAGCAAACCTGAATATACCAAAAAGAACAACACAGGGTAGGAAGAAAGTGGTGCCGTGGTGGAACGAGGAATTCAGCAGAGCAATAAAAGAACGAATCAAAGCATTCAGAGAGCTGAAGACAGACTTAGCACAAGAGAATATTATAGAATACCAAAGAAAAAGGGCAGTGGCTCGTAGGACAGTGAAGTACACAAAAGAGTTCATGGAGAGAATTTTTTTCCACCATTGGCAGAGGAGTTGAGCTGGGGGATGGATGTCAGGTCCATGTTCAAGCGAATGAGTGGGAAAAGGCAGTCAGATAAAATACCAGCACTAGAAGATGGGGAGAGACTGGCAGTATCAGACAAAGAGAAGGCTCATGTATTAGGTATGGGATTTGCTGCAGTACATAGTGGAGAGCAGCTCGATGAGATACATAGGCAGCAGAAAGTCCACACACTCAGAGAAGGTGAGAGAGAAGAGAGAGGATGATTCATCAGCGCTGGATATGGACTTTACAAGCTCAGAACTTAAAGTAACATTACAAGGCAATGGGTATACTGCACCAGGACAGGACCAGTTATGGTATGCCATGTTCCGGGAACTACCAGTGGAATCATTGAAGCTTGTGTTGAGACTTTTTTTTTTTAAAGATTTTTTTGGGGGCCTTTTAGCCTTTAATTGATAGGACAGACAAGTGTGAAAGGGGGAGAGAGAGAGGGAGTGACATGCAGCAAAGGGCCACAGGCTGGAGTTGAACCCAGGCCGCTGCGGCAACAGCCTTGTACATGGGGCGCCTGCTCTATCCACTAAGCCACCGACGACCCGTGTTGAGACTTTTTAATAGAATATGGAGGGAGGGAGTTCTGCCGAGTGGTTGGAAAAGAGCAATAATGTTGTCATTTAATGAACCAGGGAAGGATCCTGCTAAGCCTGGTAGCTATAGACCCATAGCCTTGACGTCTCACTTATGTAAATGGATGGAGAAGAGAATAGTTCGTAGGCTGTCATGTGTGTTGGAACAGAGAGGGTTACGAAGTAATGCTCAGAGTGGATCTAGGAAAGGATGATCCACAATGGAGGCTTTAGTTAGAGTAAGTAACGAGGTAGAAAAGACACTAAAAATGAAAGAGTTAATGGCAATAGTATACTTTGACATCGAAAACGCATATGATTCCATGTGGAGAGATGGGTTGGTTGTCAAAATAAGTAAAATAGGTATTGGAGGGAGACTGTATAATTGGATTATGGACTTTTAACAGGCAGGAAGTTTAAGGTCAAGGTTGGAGCAGAAGCTTCTAAGGATTACGAAAGAGAAAATGGTATTCCCCAGGGGAGTGCAATCAGTCCTGTGTTGTTTAACGTAATGATAAATGACATATTTGCAAATTTAGATAGATGCATCAAATCAGCGCTGTACGCAGATGATGGGGCCATATGGATGAGGGAAAGAAATGGGCCGCATGTCATTAAGAATATGAGGAAAACAATAGATAAAGTGGAAAAGTGGTCATATGAGTGGGGTTCAAACTGTCAACAAGCAAGTCATGTTACATGATATTTACAAACAAGCGCAAGACAACTCAGACACTCTTTATCTGATGACATAGTTTCTCTAGATGGCATTGCTCTGGCCTCTAGCACTACCGTAAGAAACCTCGGAGTAACATTTGATCAAGATTTGTCTTTTAATTCTCATTTAAAACAAACCTCACGGACTGCATTTTTTCATCTGCGTAATATTGTGAAAATTAGGCCTATCCTGACCCGAAAAGATGCAGAAAAATTGGTCCATGCTTTTGTTACCTCAAGGCTGGATTACTGTAACTCTCTATTATCAGGTAGCTCTAGTAAGTCCTTAAAAACTCTCCAGCTAATTCAGAATGCAGCAGCACGTGTACTAACAGGAACTAAGAATTCTTTCATTTCATTTCATTTAACATTTCTTAAAGGACAGTAGGCTGATGAGGCTGATTTGAGAAACAGGCTGGATGACATGATGTTGCACATTCTTGTACAGTAGGTGGCGGTATGCACCTGGAAGTTGTTTGCGATCCGCCAATTAACTGAGAGAAGAAGAATTCGTCCCCAAGGCAAGGCTATTCAAGAGAAGGCTGAGACACGGGGTCAAACATGGGGGGATTGCACATGCGCAGTGTAACCTGAGCTGCGATGCTGGAGGGTGACAGCAGGGGCGCTAGGTAAAAACCGCAGAATCCGCTCAGGCGATCAAGGAGTGCGCTTGGTGCGGTCTGCTTGGACTTTTGGACGGCGGCTGCCTGAAGTTGTCGGAATTGCATCTCTGTCATTCTCACCCACAACGCAGGCCACCAGTGACAGTCCAGTAATAAGCTGTGAAAATGACACGCATGCACATATCCCAGAACCAACAAAATGGAGCCAGATCAAATAGCTCTTGTTTTGCTGTGATGTTTCCAGCACAAAGCTCTTCCTCAGACTTGTAGTTCATTTGGTATTTGTGTGGTGACTGTTTGTGTGTGAAACCGCAAAATAAATCATTTTTGTCCTGCAATTGTTCCTGTGTTTTGTGGTGTGTGACATCAAGACAATAATGAGAATATTTGAATACTGGAATATGTCAAAATGTGTCAATAAGCTCTTTTTTCAGTATCATTTTAATTTGCTTCATGTTTGCTTTTTAAAATGCATTTTCTGCACTGTTTTAACTATTTATTTTCTTGCTTTTAGCTCGTTTTTAATGTATTTCTCTTGTAAAGCACATTGAATTGCCTTGTGTATGAATGGTGCTATTTAAATAAAATTGCCTTGCCTTGTTTTTCTTCCTTAATAAAGTAGCTAACCTTAACTAATGCCTCTGGTAAAGAACTAGGGCTGTTGTCATTGGTTTTGATTCTGAGAATCATCCTTAACACTAGATATTATCACAATATATTTTGCTGTTGAGCCAGAGCACAGATTATCAGTTTTGCCATAATAGTTAAATTCTATTGCAAAAACAAACATTTTCAAATCATTCATAAATTCCCAAATGTAACCAAAAACACAAACTGACCATGAAACAAACATCCCCCTTATTCCGCGGTCTCACGCCATCTACTGAGCCTTTGAGGAAGTGCAGACCAGATTTTACTGCGCATGTGCAATCCCCCTATGTTTGACCCCTTGTCCCAGCCTTCTGTTGAATAGGGATTGGACAGAGAAGAAGGAAGTGGATTGATAGCGCGGGCAACTACAAACAACTGCATCGTGAATGTAATAATCATGAATTTTGGTAGTGAGGATGAAGGTCGGGATTATGGAGGAATGGAGTGGCAGAAAGTGGCGAATCTCAAAAGAAAGAAAAAGAAAAGGAGAGGACTAGCTCCTCAAGCAGTTCGGGGGCAGAATCGGACGAAACAGTTAAGAGAGTGAGGGCAGATTGAAGCCCGAGAGCTGAATATGGGAGCAATGACTGGAAAGTGATTATTGTATTTGTTGAGAATTTTCACCTTATTACGGTGGCTAAAGCTCTCGAAAAGGATGTTGGCAAAGTAAAGTTTGCAAAGTACCTGAATAACAAGCGCATACTTGTACATGCAATGAGTAAGAAACAACAAGATGAGCTACTGAAAACAAATACTCTGGATGGTAAAAAAGTCAAAACCCATGTTCCTGGCACAGCGGCTACACATAGGGGAGTCATTTCTGGAGTACCACTGTCTGTCTCAGTGGAAGAGATTAAAACAGAACTGAAGGGAGGAAAAGTGCTCGCTGCTAAACGCATTACTAATAAAAGAAATGGAGAATGAGCGGAAATGCTGTCAGTAATTATTGACTTTGAACATGACATTCCAAGAAAAGTTCTGCTAGGCCTCTTCTGCTACACAATGAGAGAGTTCATCCCTCCAGCTTTAAGGTGCTTTAAATTTCAGAGAATGGGACATATTGCAAAACAGTGTAAAGGTAGAGAAAGATGTGCATGATGTGGAGGAGACCATGCATTTGGAAAGTGTGAGAAAGATGTACCAATTAAGTGTTGCAATTGTGGAGGAGAGCACAGTTCAGCTTTTGGGGGCTGTGTGGTACAAAAGCAAGCAAAAGAAGCCCAAAGATATAAGATGCTAAACAAAGTGTCATATGCAGAGGCTGTTAAGAGTGTTAATAATGCACAGGTAGCGAAGGAAAACAAAACTGAGAAGAGTAACATTGTTAACAGTACTGATCCTCCTGTTGCAGGAAACAGTAAGATGCACCAGACAGGCCAGCATGAGACCTCCCACAAGCGTAAGGTAAAGGAAGGAACTCTGCTAGCTGATAAAGTAAATTTTGTGGCATTCATATAAAAAGTGGTTTACATCAGATTAGAACAAAATGGCAGGAATGAGAGAATTGAAACGATTGTTGAAGCTGCAAAGGAGTATCTTGGGATCTCAAGTGTAGAGTGTAAAACAATACAAGAAATGATGAACCCTTTTACTTATGATGTTTTTAGCGATTAATCTAATAATGGTACTCACAATTTTTCAGTGGAATGCCAGGAGTTTAATCGCAAATGGTCAGGAATTTAAGAAAGTCATTAAAGACTTGAGTGTTAAACCAGACATAATATGTATTCAGGAAATATGGTTAAGACCCCATCTAGACTTTGTTATGGTGTGATACAACTCAGTCAGACATGACAGAGCAAATAACCGAGGGGGTGGATGTATCACGTTCATTAAAGACAATCTAGCATTTAAAAGAATAAGTACTGCAAATGAACATGAATGTATGTATTTAAAAAGGCTCAGTGGAACACTTTTAAAGTGTGTTGCAGGGAACTGGCTGACAGTATTAAGATGGAGGGTAATGTGGATGAGTGTACTGCTGAAGTCACAAATATGATATCTGAAGCTGCCTCAAAAAGTATTCCTAAAACTGTAATAAGAGGGAATAAGAGAATGGTGCCATGGTGGAACGATGAATGTAGTTTGGCTATTAAAGAAAGGAGTATTGTCCTCAGAAATCTCAATAACAACTTGAGTCTAGACAATCTGATCGAATACAAAAGAAAAAGAGCTAGAGCTCACAAAATAATTAAAATTGCTAAAAGGAATACTTGGAGAGACTTTTGCTCTACTATTGGAAGAGAAAGAGATGTCACTCATGGATGGAATATACTCAGAAAGATGAGAGGAAGAAAGGCTGCCAATAAAATATCAGTTCTTGCTAATCAAGATTGCCTAGCAATAACAGATGTGGAAAAAGCCAATGTTTTAGGGAGGATATTTGCAAATGTTCATAGTGGCAATCATCTTACAGACATACATAAATGAAGGAAGGAGGAAGTTTTAAAAGATAATGGAAATGTGTACACCAAAAAGGTAGACTGTAGCTCAGCCACTGATATGGATTTCTCCTTGAGGGAAATGAGAAGGGCTTTAAAAGGCAGCAAGAATTCTGCTCAGTTGAGTTATGTCATGTTCAGACAATTACCAGAGGAAGCACTAGAAATGGTACTAAAACTTTTCAATAAGATTTGGTCAGAAGGAAAACTACCTGATGAGTGGAAGTTGGCATTAGTTTTGCCATTTGTTAAACCAGGGAAAGATGCAGCTAATGCTGAAAATTACAGGCCTATTGCCCTCACTTCACATTTATGTAAATGGATGAAAAAAATGATTGTTTACCAGCTATCATACCTATAGCAACTGCTATCAATAAAAAGGCCGCTGAGAGGCTTAAGTGGGCATCTGTGACTCGTTCCTTCATTGAATCAGTCCACTCGACAGTTGTATAAGTTTTATTTTGCAAACAAAAGAAGACTTACAATACAGTGATCCGACGTGACGGTCAACAGAAAATATCAGAGCTCACTCAACCCCATTGTCTCCATTCCTGCCAGGGATTTAAATGCCCAGTTAAATAACTTAAACCACACCCATGTGTCAACCACCGGATGTGACATACCTGTGCATACATACAAATAAACAATAAACATAAGCAAAATATATATTTTGGCTCTTACAATACCGGCCCCTAATTATTATATCACAAATAATAATTACACAATTATAAATGATAAACAGTAATAACACAGGAATTACCACACAAGTACAACACAGTACAGTCCAATATTATGGAGATCCTTCTTCATTCTTCATGACGTAATACAAGCCAGAGGTTACTAGCACATGGCTTCGCAAAGAGTCTTTAGTGTGTGTAGTGTGTGTGTGTAATG
The DNA here is from genome assembly GCF_011397635.1 of Epinephelus fuscoguttatus. NCBI lineage: Eukaryota > Metazoa > Chordata > Actinopteri > Perciformes > Serranidae > Epinephelus > Epinephelus fuscoguttatus. Next base: position 41,804,702 of record NC_064768.1, on the reverse strand, counting down.
CAATGGGCAAGGGGCAAGGGGCAAAGTACAAAAAAAAAAAAAAAAAAAATCAAAAAAGACCCCAAACAGCCAGCTTGGGCTTGTCAAAAATCCTCAGCCTCCTGAAGAAGGCAGACTTTGTTGACGGATCTGTTCAGGAAGCCAGTTTTTGTCTTGATTTGAACTTGACGTACAAGTCCTTTTTTGTCAAGAATGGTCTCCACAATCTTTCCAGTTAGCCGGGAGTTTCTAGGTGCTGAATCATCCACGATAATCACGATGTCTCCTGGTGTGAAGTTGCATCTGATGTTAGACCATTTTTGTCATTCCTGCAGCTGGGGAAGATACTCTTTGATCCATCTTTTCCAGAATAGGTCTGACATGTATTGAACTTGCCTCCACCTGCGGCGAGCATATATGTCGTCCTTATGAAATTGTCCTGGTGGCAGAGACGGTGTAGTCTTGAGGAGCAGAAGGTGATTCGGGGTAAGTGCTTCCAGGTCATTTGGGTCTGTAGAAGCCTTAGTGATGGGTCGACTATTGAGGATCGCTTCAGCTTCACATAGAACAGTGTGGAGACCCTCCTCATCAAGATTTTGCACATCGAGGGTGGAATTGAGAACCTTTCGCACTGATCTGATTAATCTTTCCCATACACCTCCATGGTGTGAGCCAGCAGGGGGATTGGAGATCCAGTTAATCCCTTTTTGGAGCAGTGTATTGTGGATCTGACCTTGATGCCAGCTTTCAATTGCCTCCTTCAATTCACGCTGAGCTCCCACAAAATTGGTGCCATTGTCAGAACGGAGTTCCTTCACTTGACCACGTCGAGCTATAAAACGGCGAAGGGCATTGATGAAGGAGTCTGTATCAAGTGATGATGCCACTTCGATGTGAACTGCTCTGACAGCCAAACATGTGAAAATAACACCATAGCGCTTCATGACACTTCTTCCACGCTTCACTCCAAAAGGCCCGAAACAGTCAACTCCAACATTTGTAAATGGAGGTTTATCAGGGGAGACTCTATCCACAGGCAAGTCTGCCATCTGCTGTTGTCCAGGAGTAGCATTTATACGCCGACAAACAACACATTTTGACACAATCTTTCTGATTGCCACACTGGCTCCAGGAATCCAATATTTTTGGCGCAGTTTTGACAACATATAGTTGCGACCACCGTGGCCCACCTCCTTGTGAACATGGCGAAGAATCAGATCAGTGATATGAGAATCTTTGGACAGTATGATAGGATGTTTAATCTCTTCTGGCAGGATGGGATTGAGTTTATGAATGTGGCTAGTTCTCTTAACAATCATTCCCTTTCTCAGACTTAGAATCTCGTCTGCAAATCTCTTCCTCTGGCAGTAGCAGATTATCTCAATCTCAGCTTTATCCAGTTCTTCAACTGTGAGACCACTGCTTACCTCAATTTCCTTTTGTGGCAGATCATTTGTTTGTTTCTTCCTTCTGCTACGGTAGAGAAGCAGTTCTTTAAGTCTGAGAATCCAGGCCACAGCCACTTTCAAATGAGTCCAGGAGGAGAACTAATGGATTAAGCGGGTAACTGGATCCACTTCTTCAGATGACATCTGAGCAGCATTTACAGTTATGTTCTTGATTTCAGAGTCATCTGGTGAGACTTCTTTGAGTCAATCAGGAATTTCAGGCCATTCCTCCTTAGGTCGAGTAAGAAACTGAGGTCCGAACACCCACATTTCTTTGTTCAGGAAGGATTTGACTTTCAAGCCTCTGGATGCCATGTCTGCTGGATTGTTAACTGTGTTAACATATCTCCATTATAGTGCATGTGATACTTTGTCAATTTCAGAAATTCTGTTGGCAACAAATGTTCTGAATCTTGTGGTGTTATTGTTGATGTATTTGAGTACAGAGGTGCTATCAGTCCAAAATACAGAGTCTGTTAGTTCCATCTGTAGCTCTTTCTTCAACATTGTGTCCATCCTGCTTGCCAAGGTGGCAGCAGTCAACTCCATTCGAGGGATAGTGATGTGTTTTAATGGAGCCACTCTTGCTTTTCCCAACACAAATCCACAATGTGTCTGGCCATGGTTGTTATGCAGTAATAGGTAACTAACAGTTCCATAACCATCTTCACAGGCATCGGAGAAATGATGCAGTTGGGCAGATATCACTGTACCAAAATTTGTGGGTTTGAAACATCTGTCAACCCTGAAGTCTTCCAGAGCACGAAGATCCTGAATCCAACACATCCATTCTTTTATGATGTTGTCTGGTAATGAATCATCCCAACCAATCTTTTTCCTACATAGATCTTGTAGGATCTTCTTTGCAGTCAGGACAACTGGTGCCAACATTCCAAGGGGATCATATACAGAACTGACTGTAGAAAGAATCCCCCTTCTTGTGAGAGGTCTGTCCTTCAAGATGATTTTGAACTTGAAGACATCCGATTGCGCACACCACTGTACACCTAACACTCTCTCCACAGGCAGGTTGTCATGATCCAAATCCAGATTCTTCACCTCTTTTGCTCTCTCTGTTTCAGGTATGGTGGCCAACACTTGACGACTGTTACTTATCCACCTATTAAGTCGAAAGCCTCCTGTGAAACACATTGCTCGCAGCTCATGATAAAGAGCCATGGCATCATCCTCTGAAGCTGCCGAAGCAAGGCAGTCATCAACATAAAAGTTGTTCCTGATTGTGTTTACAGCTTGAGGGCTAAACTGTTCCACATTGTCCTGAGCACATTTCCTGAGGGCAAAGTTTGCACAGCTTAGAGAAAAAGTTGCTCCGAACAGATGTACGGTCATTCTGTACTCCTCCATCGCCTGACTGTAGTCTCCATCGGGCCACCAGAGGAACCGTAACAAGTCACGGTCTTCACTGGGTACATTCACCTGGTGAAACATTGCCTCAACATCTGCAGCAATAACAACAAGCTCTTTACGGAATCTTGTCAAGACTCCCATCAGTGAACTTGTTAGGTCTGGCCCTTGTAAGAGCTGCGAGTTTAGTGAAACTCCCTGAAATGTTGCCCCACAGTCAAACACCACTCGAAGCTTTTTCTTTTGTGGATATAAAACACCATGATGCGGTAGATACCATTTTCGACCATCACTGCGTTTCAAGACACTGTCTGGTACCTTTTCTGCGTAGCCTTTGGATATCATGTCAGACATGAAGATGGTGTAGTCCAAATGAAAAGCAGAATCTCTCTTGAATCTTCTCTTTAAATTCAATGTGCGTTGTTCAGCCACAATTCTGTTGTCAGGCATGGATGTTTCCCTTTCCTTTAAAGGTAGTTCAATGCAGTAATGACCATTGCTGAGCTTGGCAGACTTGGAGACAAAATCCAAGAACTGTTGGTCTTCTCTAGAAGGTTCTGGGTTGTCACGAGCACACTCAGGAAAGTTGATCTTGAACTGCTGTTCCCACAGCTCATCCAGTTTCACAACAGATATCCTGTTTACACTTATTTCTGACTGTTCCTGAGCCTCATCATTTTTGCCTCCTAGTGGTCCATTAACTGTCCAACCAAGCATGGTTTTGACAGCGTAAGGTCCGTCTCCCACACTCCGGATTACATCCAGCGGTTCCAGAGTCTTCGGTACATCTGAACCAATCAGCAACTCTATTTCAGAGTCAGTTTCTGGAAGATGCACATCTCTCAGATGAGGCCAACAGTTGATGTCATTTTGATGTGGGATGTTTCCTTTGTGTACTGGCATAGTCTTCTGTGTGTATATGCCTCGGAGATCACAAAATTTGCTGCCGTCAAGTCCAGCAACCTCTAGGCCTGAAACAATACTAGTTTCAACTACCTTCCTTTGACCCATTGTTCGCAGCAGAATGTCTGACCTTCTTCCTTGTAGATTGAGCTTATTCATCAGCCCCACTGTGCAGAATGATGCAGTGCTACCTGGGTCAAGAAATGCATAGGTATGCACTGTCAAATTCCCTTTCCTGGCCTTGACTTGTACAGGCACTATTGAGAGTTTGCAATTATCCTCGCCGGCCCCAGTCAGACCACTTGTTTGGACAGAGGCTACGGCACTAGGTTTAGTCACCTTCTTGACATCTGCTTGTCCTTCCATTTCGCTCCTTCTTTGGTGGATATGCAGCATACTAGGATGCTTTAAACCACATATGTTGCAGCTGAGTCGCTTCCTACAATCTTTGCTGATGTGTCCTTTACACAGACAGCCAAAACATACTCCATTTTCTTTCAGGTAAGCGATTTTCTCATTATGTGTCCTCATTTCCAATTGTGAACACATCTCCAAAGCATGTCCACCTCCACAGAACAAACAGTTTTTCACAGCAGCAGACAAACTCTCCTTCTCCTTAGTTCTTTTATCATTCTTCTTTTCTGCATCTGTCACAGTGGTGGCAAAGATGCTGCCTTTTAATTTTGGATAAGGCTGCGACTTGGACTTTCTTACATCTTTGCTCACAGTTAGAGTGTCTTTGATATCTCCAAATACTGGATCAGTTAGAATCTTCACTTGCTTTTCCAGGAAATCCACCATGTTCTTAAAGGTAGCTCTTTGATTATGTTCTTCCTGGAAATTGTAGGCCATAGTTCTCCATTTATCTCTCAGCCGGTAGGGCAACTTCTTTATGACGATGAGCATGTTGGAGGGCATGTCGAGCTCATGCATATAGTTGATGTCTTCCATTGTATTACAACAACCTCTTAGAAAAAGTGTGTATGCTTGCAGAGCTTTTGTGTCATCAGCTTTTATTGATGACCAAGAAAGAGCCTTCTCCATATAAGCTGTTGCAATTTTATGCTCATTGCCGAAATGTTCCTGAAGCAGAGATTTGGCTTTCCTGAATCCTCTGTCCGGGGCCATATGTAAGCAGCTTCTCACAAGTTCCCTTGGCTGTCCTCTTGTATATTGTTCAAGATAGTAGAGACAGTCTTTGTGGCTTTGGTTCTTACTTTCAATACTGTGTTCAAAAGATTTAATGAACATTTGGTATTGAAGTGGGTCACCATCAAAAACCTGAATCTCCTTTTTGGGCATGGAAGAGAGAGACTGTTGCTGCACTAATAATGCAGTGATTTCATTCTGCCTTTCCATGACTGCATATATGTTGTTCTGTTCACTGTTTGAAGCAGGCCATGCAGATGGAGATGATGCAGGCAATGCAGCAGAAGAAGCATGCAATGCAGATGGAGATGAAGGATGAGATGCAGCAGATGAAGCAGGTGATGCAGCAGATGTAATGTGCACTGTAGGCATGGCTGTAGAGGTCACTTGGGTATGCATCACCCGCGACTGTGGTACCAATTGATCTGCTTGAACCCTCACTGTTTTCCTTTTCTCAAAATATGACTCCATACCATCAGATTTTTTAGACAAATTGCTGCTAATATTGGACCCCTTAGATGCTCCTAGTATTTTCACTTTTGCCATTGTAGCAGCAAGATTTGCTTCCAGCTCCAGCTGCTCCTTTCTCTTCCACAGTATTTCCTCCTGTTCTTCCAAGGCATGTTTATCCTTTAGCAGTCTTTGTCGCACAACAAGAGCAGCCACTTCAGCCTCAGCCATTATATGCGCAGATGTAGTGCTTGATGCTCTGGAGCTGTGTTTGCTTCTTTTGCTTCCAACATTTGATACACTGTCATCTGGTTGTATGGCGTCCAGAATGTCCGATGTTGCTTTATTGTTTGACTGGGAAAAGGAAAGTGTGTCTTGGTGAGTAGTGTCGGGAAATGTTTCTTTTAATTCAACAGGTGCCTCCTCAGGTAAAATGGGAGAAACATTTGCAGCAGTTGGCAAATCTGCAGTTACACAATCTGTTTGTGGAAAAGACCTTCCAGCTTCCAAAAGCCATTGTTTCACATCTTCCGTGAAACCTGTGCTGCTTTTTGTTAGGTGTTCAAACCATTCACTCTGAGTTTTTTGTTCCTTCTTGGGGAGCAATTCATATACTGATTCATGGGCTACTTTTGCATTTTCATACAACTGAATCAACCTTTCCAGTTTGAGGTGCACATACTTTGCATTTTCATCCTTTTTCATGAGGTCTTTGATTTCAGGTATGAGCCCTTTAATTTGTTTCACATTTGTCTGACGTTCCTTCTGCAGAGTTTCTATTTTGCAAGCCATAGCCTTGGCTGTGAGTTTGACCGTCCTCCTCTCTTCCATATCATTGCTTTTATTTGTTTCACTCATTTTCCATCATTTTCCAGCGTACACAATTCATCCAAAAATACACTGTAGCAAATGAGCACAAATCCGCAAATGAACGGCATTCACAATAGCCTAGTGCCACCTGTCGGCACTTCCACAGCACAGCGTCACCAGCTGTCAAACAAACCAGCGCACAATCTCCGCCGACCACAGCAAACCAAGAGCGCTCAACAACACAAGTCAAAACAGTCCCCAATGGACAAGCGGCAGCACATCCCAACTGTGTTCAAACTTTCAACTTTACACAGACGGAAAAACAAGCCTACCGCTTCTGATGGCTGTGATGCGCTGCTGTCAGCTGGTGAGATTTCCTCCGCCGGCTGTCAATTGTGGCGTCTCCAATATGAGGCGGAAGAGAGGAGAGAGAGTCCAAATTATCACAATGTCCATTCACTCCAAAACTCCGAGATCCAATCCATCCGTGCTTCCATGCGATCAATCCATGGAGTCCGGTCCATTCAGGTGTGTCCTAGATGCGGCTATTTTCTGTTGACAAATTATAGCGACTGCTATCGATAAAAAGGCCGCTGAGAGGCTTAAGTGGGCATCTGTTCCTCGTTCCTTCATTGAATCAGTCCATTCGACAGTTGTATAAGTTTTATTTTGCAAACGAAAGAAGACTTACAATACAGTGATCCGACGTGACGGTCAACAGAAAATATCAGAGCTCACTCAACCCCATTGTCTCCATTCCCGCCAGGGATTGAAATGCCCAGTTAAATAACTTAAACCACACCCATGTGTCAACCACCGGATGTGACATACCTGTGCATACATACAAATAAACAATAAACATAAGCAAAATGTATATTTTGGCTCTTACAATTCCTTTTAGAGGAAAACCATCTGTTAAATGAGAATCAGAGTGGCTTCAGGAAAGGAAGATCCACAGCTGATGCATTAATTAAAGTGACTAATGACATTGAGAAGACCCTAAATATGAAGGAAGTGATGGTAATAGTTTTCTTTGACATTGAGAAAGCTTATGATTCCATGTGGTGAGAAGGCCTGTTAATTAAAATGAATAAGTTAGGCATAGGTGGACGATTATACAACTGGATCATGGACTTTTTAACAAAAAGAACATTTAAAGTAAAAGTTTTTGAAATTTCAGATAGTTTCGACATTGTAAATGGAATACCACAGGGCAGCGTCATCAGTCCAATTCTATTTAATATAATGATTAATGATATATTTTAGAATATAGGGGTAGATATACAGTCCTCATTGTACGCCGATGACGGAGCAATCTGGAAAAGGGAGAAAAACACGCCACATGTTCTGAAATGTATCCAGAAAGCAATAACAGATGTAGCGAGATGGTCCTATGATTGGGGATTTAAAATCTCTGTTTCAAAATCATGTTATATGTTGGTTACTAAAAAGAAAATAGACAACAAGCAGGTGTTAACTCTTTACAGTAAGCCCATGGAAAGAGTTTAAGTACCTAGGTCTATGGATCGATGATAAATATATGCGGAAAAATCATATTGAGAAAGTTGAGACCAAATGTAAAAAGGTGTTAAAGCTCATGAGGTGGTTGGCCGGTCTGACATGTGGAGCTGACAGAGAGGCATTACTACACATACACAGGGCTCTGATTATGGATGTATGGTGTTTGGTATAGCTGCAAAAAGTCATCTACAAAAATTAGACAGGATGCAATATAGAGCATTGAGACTTTGTCTTGGAGCAGTTAATACCACACCCATCAATGCTTTGCTGGTGGAATCCAGTGAACTGCTGTTGAATTTAAGAAGAACTAAATTATCATTAGCATATTGGATAAGAATTCAGGGAAAAGGAAATGGAAATATAACTTCTTCTGTTCTGCACAACTGTTGGGAGAACGTAACTTTTACTGGTAAAGGGTTTGGATGGGAAATTAATAAGAAGGTGAAACAGTACAAATTAGATTCCATACAGAATAGTCCAGCAGTTATAATTAGCAGCATTCCTCCATGGTTATTTCCACAACCCAAAGTTAACCTGCAAATATTAGACAAGAAAACAGAGTGGATAAAGAATAACCTGAACATAGGATATCTGGCTCAAAAATATCTGAAGAGCAGCTATTACAGCTACCTGCAGATTTTTACAGATGGATCTAAACACCCAAATAATGAGCACGTAGGAGTAGGCATTTACATTCCAGAGTTTGATCAAGGTATTGTCAAAAGAATTTCAAACAAGTTGTCAGTGTTCACGGCAGAAATGGTAGCAATAATAATCAGTCTTCAGTGGGTAGAGCAGGTCAAACCACTTAAAATAGTTATATGTTCAGATTCTGCAGCTGCAATGCAGAGTATTCAATCTGGAGAAACAGCTTGAGAAGATCTATTGTTAGAAGTGTACTTGATTTTATTGAACCTACAGCATCTAGGGATAGATGTCCACTTCTGTTGGATTCCGGCGCATGCAGGCATTGAGGGAAATGAGGTAGCAGACAAACTGGCTAAAAGTGCAATAAACAAAAATGAAAATGATATTTTAGATCTTTGTTTTGGGAGAGAAGAGGCAAAGTCAATAATCCACCAGGGAATTAAGACAAAATGGCAGGAAATATGGAATAATGACACAAAGGGTAGGGAATGTTACAAAATTCAAAAGTCTGTCAGAGTGAAAAGGTCCAGAGGGAAATGTAGGAAAGAAGATGTCACGTTCACTAGGATAAGACTAGGACACACAGGACTAAACAGTACACTGTTTATCATGAAAAAGAGAGAATCAGATAAATGTGAAACTTGTGGACTTAGAGAAACTGTTGAACATGTACTATTTGGATGTAGGAAATTCATTACAGAAAGGAAAAGGTTGAAGGATGGTGTGGTCAAACTGGGTGGGGAATGGAGCATCAAAGGGCTCCTAGAGCTAGGAGAGAAACAGGCTCAGGTTCAAAGGGCAGTTCTTAAGTACATATATGAAACAGGATTAATGTCCAGAATATGAGTATTTATTATTGATTTTTTTTAATCTATGAAATGAACCCAGTATAAAGTCATGATGTTACACACTCCGATACAGTAGGTGGCGGCATGCACCTTTAACGTTGGTTTGTAGCCCGCCATTAAAACAGAAGAAGAAGAAGTTCTCTTGAATAGCTTTGCCTTAACACTGGGAGCAGTGAGCGGAGAGAAGCTGTTAGTTGCATCAAATAACGGCAGAAACACCGATGATTTAGTTCGTTAATCAGAGATGGACCGACACCGGAAACAGCTGGAGGTGGTTTTAAAACCGGAAGCGAAGCCGCGAGGAGAAGGTTTGTTTCCTTTCTGCCACTCTGCTAATGGTGCTAAAGCTAACGTTAGCCTGTTAGCCACAGCTAGCTCCCGAAGCTAACGTGTTTTATCTTTACTGAGACTGGTTTCCGGTTCATTTCAATCAATTAATCAATTTTATTTATAAAGCCCAAAATCACAAATCACAGTTTGCCTCACAGGGCTTTAAGGCATACAGTCTGCAGGCTGACCAAACGGCCTCTTTTGCCCGGACATGTCCACTTTCCACGTCCTGTCCTGGGGGTGTTTATAAATTGATGATAATGTCCGGTTTTCCGTGTGTGCGTGCGTGCGTGCATGTGCGCGCTAATCCCCGAGAGGCTGCCTTATCGGCGGATCTCCAACACTCACAACGAGGAAGCAGCAGACACCGGTGGCGCAGCATTATTCTGAGCTTCCATGATGCCGAAGCTTCACAGATGAACTGCAGAAAAAATTCCCAACTTACCGTCCCGACCCGGTCAGGATATATGGGAGGCTGAGTGCACCGTGTGCAAAGCTGGCACATATGATTTTGTGTCTAATAAAGGTGCCGGGGAGCTCAAAGATGGATTTTCTAATCCAGAAGAGGTATTATTTAGAACATTATTTCATATTATTTATTTATTTATTTATTTATTTATTTGTCCAGTAAGACTTGAAAAGATAGATATTATTTTACAAGTTGATTTTTCTAATACAGAACAGACATTATTTCTATCATTATTTCATTCCAGAGATTTTACATTTATTTTACATTTATATTTATTATTGTACAATTGAAACTTGTAAAAAGATTATTATTTTAGGCATAATAAAAGCAAGTTGAGTAATCTCTGAGAAGCCTATCTAAATTTCTGTCTTTCAGAGATATTATTTTGTAATATAACTGAATTTTCTATCCATACATATAAACTTTAAACATATTAAAATTATAAGGCATCTTTGAGTAAACTGTGAGTATCATTTAAGCAGGCCATCTCGTGGCCGGGGTGAGTGTCCTCTTTTTTGGAAATCAAAATATGGTCACCCTAGCATACGACATCCCTCTGTCCTTATGACCCTCACAGCTGATCAGGAAAAACTCCCCAAAAAACCCTTTAACGGGGAAAAACGGTAGAAACCTCAGGAAGAGCAACTGAGGAGGGATCCCTCTTCCAGGACGGACAGACGTGCAATAGATGTCGTACAGAACAGATCAGCATGATAAATTAACAGTAATCCACATGACACAGGGAGAGAGAGAGAGAGAGAGAGAGAGAGAGAGAGAGAGAGAGAGAGAGAGAGACGGTGCCCGGTGTATTATAGGGGGGTCCTCCGGCAGACTAGGCCTAAGTCAGCCTAACTAGGGGCTGGTACAGGGCAAGCCTGAGCCAGCCCTAACTATAAGCTTTATCAAAGAGGAAAGTCTTAAGTCTAGTCTTAAATGTGGAGACGGTGTCTGCCTCCCGGACCGTAACAGGAAGATGATTCCACAGGAGAGGAGCCTGATAGCTGAAGGCTCTGGCTCCTGATCTACTTTTGGAGACTTTAGGGACCACGAGTAACCCTGCGTTCTCAGAGCGCAGTGTTCTGGTGGGATAATAAGGCACTATGAGCTCTCTAAGATATGACGGAGCTTGACCATTTAGAGCTTTATAAGTTAACAGTAGGATTTTAAATTCAATTCTGGATTTTACAGGGAGCCAGTGCAGAGAAGCTAAAACAGGAGAGATATGATCTCGTTTCTTAGTTCCTGTTAGTACACGTGCTGCTGCATTCTGAATTAGCTGGAGAGTTTTTAAGGACTTACTAGAGCTACCTGATAATAGAGAGTTACAGTAATCCAGCCTTTAGGTAACAAAAGCGTGGACCAATTTTTCTGCATCTTTTCGGGTCAGGATAGGCCTAATTTTCGCAATATTACGCAGATGAAAAAATGCAGTCCGTGAGGTTTGTTTTAAATGAGAATTAAAAGACAAATCTTGATCAAATATTACTCCGAGGTTTCTTACGGTAGTGGCAGAGGCCAGAGCAATGCCATCTAGAGAAACTATGTCATCAGATAAAGAGTCTCTGAGTTGTTTGGGGCCAAGAACAATAACTTCAGTTTTGTCTGAATTTAACATCAGGAAATTGGTGCTCATCCAAGTTTTTATGTCTTTAAGGCAGTTATGGAGTTTAGTTAATTGATTACTTTCTTCTGGCTTCATCAATAAATACAACTGAGTATCATCCGCATAACAATGGAAATTTACAGAGTGATTTCTAATGATGTTACCTAAAGGAAGCATATATAGAGTAAATAGGATTGGTCCGAGCACGTAAGGATGATTCATTATGAACGTGAACAAACTGAAAACGATCAGATAAATAAGATTTAAACCAGCTCAGTGCAGAACCTTTTAGGCCAATTAAGTGATCCAGTCTCTGCAGTAGAATTTGATGGTCAATTGTGTCAAACGCCGCACTAAGATCTAATAAAACAAGTACAGAGACGAGTCCTTTGTCTGAAGCAATCAGAAGGTCATTTGTAATTTTAACTAGTGCTGTCTCAGTGCTATGATGCACTCTAAATCCTGACTGAAATTCCTCAAATAAATTATTATCATGGAGAAAATCACACAGCTGGTCTGCGACTACTTTCTCAAGGATCTTTGACATAAAGGGAAGATTAGATATTGGTCTATAATTGGCTAACACCTCTGGATCCAGGGTGGGCTTTTTTAGGAGAGGTTTAATTACAGCTACCTTAAAAGACTGTGGTACATAGCCTGTTAATAAGGATATAGTGATCATATCTAATAAGTGAGTGTTAACTAAAGGAAAGGCTTCCTTAAAACTCCAGTAGGCAACATTGTTTTGGTATAACTGAGTAAAAATGTTATAATGTCCTCTCAGCATAATGTAAATGAAGTGGTCTGAGACAAACAGTAGGTTTCTGCACCTCACCATGGCTCTGTGTTCAGCCTCTAAAGAATCAGTATCGTGCCGATGTGCATCAACCAATCAAAGGTCAGCTCAGACCACTGCGTTCCTATTGGCTGTTCTACTACATATGCGCGTTCCCATGCTGCCGGCAGAAGGGGAGAGCAACCGGCAATGGCGAACAGTGCACCAGGTAAAATAGCTATTCCAGCACTGGCTACAACTGCCTACACGGCTAAACCCAAAAAAGGAAGACAGAACTCTGGTTCCCCGGAGCCCCGGAGGGAGGGGAAGGGGGAGGTGGGGCCGGCTGGAGGGCACGAGCGCTGGTCGTGGGAGTGGAGCCGAGGGCTCTCCGCGGAGAGGGAGAGCCAAGCCTCGGGAGTATGTGCGGGGACGCGAGGGAGGGATCGGCAGGGCTGCTGTGCGGTGAGGGAGAGCCGAGGCTCCGAGAGAGGGAGAAATAGAACCAAGTAGGATAAAATAACAATAACAATAATAATAGTAATAATAATAATAATAATTATAATAAGTAGGATAGAAGTAGGATAAAATACTCGCGTGCTCGTCTGGTAAGAGGGGCTCAGGGCGGAGACGAACGAAACCTAACTCAGATGAGACTCAAAAATGAACTGTTTTCAGGCTTTCTACCTACTGCAGCTTTAAGTAGCCTAGTTGGGATGGGGTCTAAGAGACACGTTGATGATTTAGATGAAGAAATCACTGTGGTCAATTCTTGAAGAGAAATTGGGGAGAAGCAATCTAAATATATATTAGGTCTTACAGCTGTGTTTGAGGTTAGATAGGTACTATCTGAGGACAGGAGGTCATGAATTTTGTCATTAAAAAAGATCATAAAATCATTACTGCTAAGGGCTAAAGGAATACAAGAATATTAATGCTGAGTAATAACCAGACAAGGGTCAAACGAGGGTCAACATCGGGGCAGCCCTTCCTAGGTGGAGAGAGCATCTCCGCTGTTGGCGCTGTTAGCAATGCTGGCCACTAACAGCTTGTCACAGCTATTCACTGTGTTGTTATGTTTAGTGGCTAAATGTTTACTTTTATGTTATTTTGATTTTTCTCACATAATCTGAGTAATTGCTTTGCTATTAGATTAATTTGCTACTGGGGCATATCACTGGGTGGAGTCCACACATGGGTGGAGTTTATATAATGGTAGCCAGGTGAGGAACAGGTAGGCACCTTTGGGGTTTCACGTTTTTTTACCAGGGCAAGAAAGGCAGCATGGTTGCGTATGTTTGATTGTTGGCTTGCTCACTCTTCTAGAATAAACCCCCAAGAAACGTTGATCTCTGCCTGGACAATGACTCATTCCCTTCTTAAGATTCGCCCCAGGTGCCTTCGTGGCTTTATTATTATGAGTTTGTTTAGACTATAATTTGTTTAATTTTGTTGCTTGTTTAGTTTATAACAAATAGCCACTAACAGCTGTTAGTGGTGCAGTAATGCGAGGAGAGGGATGAGGTGTGTGAGGCTGAGCCACTTCTCAGTTGTCAAAGGACAAGACATGATTGGTTTGTTTGGATTTACATCCGCCCCAACAGTCCTACGTTGTAAACACAGCCAGCATGGTGAGGAGGGGGTTTGTCAACTCGCGTCACGTGTGTCTGTGTAGCAGCCTGAATGAGTACTCCATGAAGTATCCCATGACATGGTTTCATCAATGTTATCATAGCTTTTTGGTCCACAGCAGCTACTGTTGTTGCAATACGCATTTGAAACAGTGAGGCGCTAGAGTGCGCTATGTATTTGAATGCAATATATGATTTCAGTGTTAGATGGGTGAAATTCCTACACACTGTGGCAAATTTTTTAAGAAAAAAAATCCTAAAATAGTTAAAGAACAAAGGGAAATTTTTAAAGAAAAAAAAAACAATCTGCAGTTCTTTTTAAACAAACAAAAAAATGTTAAAATGTTAAACATATTTAATATTCAGAGTTTTATTACGGAAAAAAAATATTAAAAATATATAAGATTATGGTGTAGAATTGTTATAATCTCAAAGCTCTTTTTTCAGGTCATTTTCTTGTTTGTTTTTAACATTATTTTTTCACTAATTTTCTTGTTTTGATTTTCTTTCTTTGTTTTTTTACTAATTTTTGTTTTGCAAATTCTGGGGTTTATTTCCTTGTTTGTTTGTTTTTAACCTTTTTTGAACTTTACCTAATTGTCTTGTTTTAAATGTTCTCTTGTAACTATTTTTTTTTGCAAATATTTTTGGTCATTTCATTGTTTGTTTTTTTCTAACCCTTTTTTTTTAAAACAAATTTTTCTTGTTTTAAATTTTCTGCAGTTTTTGGGGCTAATTTTCTTATTTGTTTTATCTTTTTTTGGGGCGGATTTTCTTTTTTTTAAATTTTGTCTTACTATTGTTTTTGCAAATTTCTTGGGTCATTTTTTTGGGTTGCTTGTTTTTAACTTTTTCCTTTTTTTTTGCTAGTTTCTTGTTTTTATTTATTTATTTATTTTTGTTTTTGCATTTTTTGAGTCATTTCCATATTTGTTTTTTCTTTTTTCTCTTGTCTTTCTTTCTGTCTTTCTTTATTTCTTTTTTCTACTAAAATTTGTCTTTAATTTTCTGTTCTTACAAATTTTTTGGGTAATTTCTTTATTTGTTGCTTGATGTGTTCTTAGCGTGTTTTTGAATTAAATCAAGCTCAGGTTTCTAAGGGATAATGGCTTTCTGTCTGTCTGTGTTTCAGTTTTACCTTCAGATGTCCGGAAAGTGATCGTCGGCGAAGAGGAGCAGCAGGAGTGGAGCTCCAGTGTGGACCAGGAGGACCCAGAGCCCCCACACATTAAAGAGGAAGAGGAGGAACTGTGGAGCAGTCAGGAGGGAGAGCAGCTTCAAGGGCTGGAGGAGGCTGATATCACCAAGTTCACATTCACTCCTGTCCCTGTGAAGAGTGAAGATGATGAAGAGGAACCTCAGTCCTCACAGCTTCATCAGTCACAAGCTGATGGAGACCACTGTGGAGGACCAGGACCAGGACCAGACAGAAACTCAGATCCGAACAGATATTTAGGACCGGTCAGTGAAGACAGGTCTCTGAACTCGTGTGAAACTGAAGTCAGTGACGTGAACTGGGAGGAGAACAGAGAACCTCAGTCAGTTTTCACCACTCTGACGACTGATGATGTCAACGTCGGTGATAATAACTGCGACTATATGGAACGATCGTTCAGCTGCTCTGAGTGCGGTCAGAGATTCGGCCGGAAGTCACAACTGAACGCACACATGAGGATTCACACGGGAGAGAAACCGTTCAGCTGCTCTTTCTGTAGGAAAAGATTTTCCAAGAAGTCAAACTCGATCAGTCACATGAGACTTCACACAGGAGAGAAACCATTCAGCTGCTCCGTCTGTAAGAAGACATTTAGATTCAGTGGAGACGTTAGCCGACACATGAGGATCCACACGGGAAAGAAATCGTCCAACACCAGTGACATCATCAGCAGGAGAGGAGGAGATGTGAGGCCGACAAAGAGTCGTTCAGTTGCTCGGAGTGCAAGAGAACGTTCTGCCGCAGGGACCTTCTGATGAGCCACATGAGGACTCACTCTGGAGAGAAACCCTTCAGCTGCTCCAACTGTCAGAATTGTTCAGTTGCCGTGGGAACATTTTGGCACACACCAGGATTCACACCAGAGAGAAACCCTTCACCTGCCCCTTCTGTGACAAGCGCTTTGCGCACAAGAAATGCATGATGCTGCACATGTTGGTGCACACAGAGGAGAAACGCTGCCACTGCGGCGCCTGCTACAAAAGATTCACCTGGTACACACAGCTGAAAACTCATAGATGCGTCGGCGAGTCCTCGCAGCTCCATCAGAGAGAAAAGAGGGCGCCCACCGAGAAGTCGTTACGCTCCAGCGATTGCGGGAAGACGATCAGCCTGAAGGGCAACCTTTGGCTGCTCCATTTGCGGCAAAAGTTTCAAACAGAACGTGCACCTGATGGAGCACATGACCATTCACACAGGAAAGAAACTATAAATGCAGCGTCTGCGGCCGAGGCTTCAACAAGAAGTCGCTCGTCAGGAACCATCCATGTGTTTGAGGTCATCATTTCCTGAAGTCGTAGGTTTTTATTCACAGAGACAACGAGTCAGTCGTGTCCGTTTACTGGCTGTGACGTCACGTCCCACTACTCTGCTCAAAAAATGAAGGGAACACTCAATGGTCACAGTCTAACATGAAGTCAGTTAAACTCTGCTAGTGTCCTTGTCACTACTGATAGCATGAGACGACACCTACAGCCCAATCAGGTTGATACTAGATACCAGGAGACCGGCCGTTACACCAGGAGAGCTGGACAGGGCCGTAGAAGGGTATCAACCCAGCAGCAGGACCGCTATCTGCTCCTTTGTGTGAGGAGGAACAGGAGGAGCACTGCCAGAGCCCTACAACATGACCTCCAGCAGGCTACTGGTGTGCATGTTTCTGACCACACTGTCAGAAACAGACTCCATGACGGTGGCATGAGGGCCCCACGTCCTCTAGTGGGACCTGTGCTCACAGCCCAGCACCGTGCAGCTCCATCATTCACCAGATTTGAACCCCAGAAACAACCAAACTACTTATAAACACAGTTGATATTTTGTGTCATGAATTTCATCCTGTGAATATGACGTCAAAGAATTGATGACAAAATGAAGGGAGGGTGTTTTTATGGACTGAAGCTCATCAGTTGTAATTATGTAGCAGTCATGTGACACTTTTGGATGTTTATTATCAACAGTTATTTAGTAATTTTTATTATAAAATAAATTTGAACTAAACTATAAATTCAAAGTGTCGGCTGATGATGCCTTCGTGTTTCATGTCATGTGCCTGAATATGTTCACCACAACTCAGTTATTTTATCATTTAAACAAATCTGTAAGTAATATGCCTGTCAAACCTAATTGGGGTTTGGAAGGCCTGCTTTCTTCCAAAGCATGCCTTAAATCACCAAAACATGCCTTCTCAACTCAATCGGTGAAAAATGTAAAACAAAATAAATAAATAAAAAAAATACATGTCCTCTAAAATGTCCTTTGGGGTTGGAAATTATGTTTTCTTTAAAAGTTGCCAAACCAAAGAACAAAAAAGCTGCCCCCAAGTTTATAAAGAGAACCCAAAAGGCAACAATTTATGAAAAGAAATTTTAAAAAACAAACAAACAAAAAAATAGTCCCACATTGTCAAAGAAAAAAAGCCAACTGTTTTTAAAGATCTTTTTTGTAAAAAAAAAAAAAAAAAAAAAAAAAGAACATTGTTCAAGTTTTATTTAAAATTGCCAATCAAAGAACAAAAAAATTAACCAAATTTTTTGAAGGAAAACAAAATGCATTTTTAAAAAAAAAAAAAAAAAAGGCAAAAACACAATCACTTTAATTTTTATCGCCAAAATAAAAAACAGAAGCCCCTCCCCAGTGCTAATAAAGTTATTTGACATGCCTCCCCCTTTGTGCTCCACCCCTCCCCCCTCATAAATAAGGGATGGTCCCTAAATGTAAGTATGCGACAGCACACTAATGTGTACTCGCAGTCAGAATAATACTTGGTATACTGAAAGTTTGTTACAATGGAACAACTATTTTTCACTTGTACAAGAGCTTAGTTTTAAATGTGTTAAGTGAACTTTACTGAACTAAAATTAGACTATATTAAGTTAACCTATGTACATTACAAACATACTAATGCATATTTATTTTCTTACATGCTGTATATGTACTTGCAGCGAAATTAAAATACATTTTATAAGTACAATAGCACTATCATTGTACTTTGAGCATACTCATAATGTCCCAGTAATAGAAAATAAATATTTATAAAAGATTAACAGCATACTCATAATCAGCCTTTTAATTCATCTTTATTACTTAAACAGAACATTTGAATGTTCTCTGCTCCACTTTGAACTATGTCAAATATTCAACTTTTAAAATGTCATGTGATATTCTAAATGTGTTTTAAAGTATAAGGTGCTACTAGATCATTACTTTTAGTGACCTTTATTTACAGAAAAGTAAATGTTAAGTTTCCTTATTTTTTATGAGACAAATACACTTTAACAATACATTTTTTAAGTGTGTTAAAATACATTTGAATAATCCACCGGGCAAAAAACGTAGCCCGAAATTCACAGACAAAAACATTTACAATTACTTACGATACTTCTTGTTACTTATGATAATAAAGTCCCAGTGTCCTCAAAGGAGAACTTCCTAATTAACTGTGTCTTGTTACTGTTGCTAAAATTGTTCAAATTTGTTGCCATATCAAATTACAAACATTATTGATCATAAATAAAAAAAAAAGTTTCAACCATCAAATTTGATCAGGATTTGGACCATGTCCACTTTGTGTCCTGATCAGCTATGGACTGACTTGGCAGAGTATTGTGCTTTTGCTGCCAGTAGATGGCAAATGAAAGTGTCCACAAAAGAGGACCACAGGTCTTAAGCAGAATAACGTATGAGGTGCAGTAGGCCCAAAATATAAAGTCCTCGTATGAGGACGCAGGGTTGCAGGAGGTTAATTCTAGTAAAATCTGCTCAGCCTCACAGTTTGTGGGTGAAAAAAAATCACACTACCTACTGCCTTGTTCACAAGGTCACACCTGCTCTCAGAACCTCTGATGAGGTGCAGGAAACGTAAGAGCCAACAGGTGTGTTTGAGCCTGTGTGGGTTACAGTTTGGTGCTGCTAAAGGCGTTTCTTAGAGGAACTACATTTAAGACTGGGATTGTGCACTCTGTGCCACATATTGTACATCTGAGCTGGAAGGAATCTGTGTACCAGCAAAACATTTTTACAAACACAAGGATCGTTTAGATCTCGACTGGACAGTCCCATCGTCTTCACTCCCACATGAGAGGTCGGACTTAGTCCTGCTTTGGCCAGACACATCCCCATGTAAACATCGTCAATGGGAAGAAGGGTAATGGACTGAGACATATAGTATATTACCAAAGCGGTATAACCAGACAGGAGGATCCCCCCGCCACCACAGTAAGGGGGATATGAGGCTGATCTCTGTACCTGAACTGGGATAAAATACTTGCTCCATGGTGATCTAACAGGCCCTGCATTCTTGATCAGATTGCCAGTAAAGAGGTGCTTGCTTCCATCGTTGTCCTCAAGGCCTTGGAGATACTCAACCATGTTGTCTGTGTTGGCGAAGACGTCATCATCACCATTCAGATGGAAGCGGGCGTTAGGACAGTTTCTTGCCATCCACTCCAGGAAGAGTATCTGCTTCAAGGTGAGGTTGTAGAATCCTTCGTTGAAGTCCCATTGGATGATGTCGTTGTACTCATGTTGCTCCAGCTCGAGCAGTTTGTTCTGTGTCTCTTTCTCTGAACCAGTACCCATCGTTCCTGAGATGAAGATCCTTCGTATCCACACATTGTTATGCAACCTCTCTTTAGCCCAGGTTTTACGCAGCACCTCTCGGCGGGCGTAGTTCACAGGGGGGCTTTTAATGACCAGCAGAAAGAAGACAGCTACAGATCGATGAGCTCCTCCACATTTGTCAGGAAGGTCCAGTATCATGGGGAAATGGCGACAGTGTCGATAATAGAGAAAGTCTTTTAAACTAATAGGAAGAGACCTGAAGCCTCTGATTTTGGCAGCAGTCATATTTCGTTCACATCTTGGCCAGGAGTACACAGGAGTTATCTGTGGTGGGTTGACTCTTATCCTCTTTCACGTCTGCGTTGAGGCCGATGTTTTTGTGGTCAATATAATCTTTAGAGAGACTGAAGACCAACAGCAGACCAAGAGCTCCTGCTGGCAATAAAGTTCTCGCTCTGATGTATTTCATCCTTGATACTCTGGCGGACAAAGCAAAACAAAGTTTTCTCATTAAAACACCATTTTCCCCTGGAGTTGCATGTTCGGAACTGTGTGAACTTTGAGTCATTTTAAGGCAACCTCTAAACCTAACCTCTGTAACTTTATGTCAATTAAGTAACTGTACATCTAGGACATAATGTCATTCGTGGGGTGCAAATTTGTAGGATATCATACAAACTGTTTTATGGGAATACATTAAATATCATGCTGTTGCTCTGGTTCTGGTTGATATGAAAGTAGGAAATTTGCTCCCACATTTGTCAGAACTTGATAAAGTTGTGAAGATATTCAGTGTTTTGGAGCAGTTTGAGTACATACACATCCAATAGAGTCCAATAGAGAACAATACTATAATGTTTATTTTCAGATTAAGAGACGAGTCATGTTAAATGTTAAATTTTGGTACCAAACAGTGTAGAAAAACATTAACAGAATTATTTCTGACCAATCTGGGGACCCCTGTTGATTTGGCGATATTTTTTAAATCAAATACGGCAATGGTGTTAACACATCGTGAAAAATTGGAGCTGTTTCATGTTTTTAATCAGGTGGTGCAGCAACAGAGAAGATTTATTTGATTGAGACACCAGTGTATGGAAACAAATAAATACTGCACTGTCACCCTGAGGACATTTATGTATCATTAACTGCCCCGCCTGGCATTGTTACACACAATTTTCATGCTTCAACTAATTCATTTAACGATGGTAGAAATGATCTTGCACACCTTAGGGTGAGGAAAAGTCACCCAGCAGTAGGGGCAATAGGTTGTGTGCCAAATACAGCATCTTGAAATTTTGATAGTAGATGGAATAAATGGTTGATCACAAACTGTTGGCGTGTATTCACAGCAGAACATTTATGATGTATGTGTGTGTACTGTTGGAGATTCTTTTTCAAGTTGCTTCCAGTAAAAACAGAAGGTTTTGTATGTTGATGACGCAGGCTTGAAGCTGCGTTGTTGAGTTAAAGACTATTATTAGACATTCTAAAGTTAATACATAGTTTCATTCAAAGGAGCATTATTGTTAGCAAGTGACGCAGATTTGTTGATCTTCATGTTTCTTCATTTTCCCCACACATGCTGAAGTTACTCCTAACCTGGAGAATTATTGAAAGCATGTCCAGAACATGTAGGAATAAATGCTCATGATTTTGGTCATGATGAGAAAACAGGGAAACTGGAGTTAAGCCTTCATTATATGTTAGAATTCAAGATGGCCGGCCATCTTGAATTTAACATTTTATAAGCTCTTTAATTAGATGGTTGGCTCAGTCTTATTTTGTGCGGCTGGAATATGGGGCTTTAGGGATTCCCCTGAAAGTAACATGATTCAGAGTCGCGCCCTGGGGTGCTATCTTGGAGTTCATAAATTCACTGCAAAGTGTGTTGTCGATGGGGACACAGGTTGGGAGTCCTGTCTTATTAAGCAAAGATGTGAAATGGTTCGGCTCTGGAACCGACTTCTTTGGCTGCCAGACGAAAGGCTGACCAAAAAGATTTTTAAATGGGGTCAAGCCCATAATTTCCCTTGGTCAAGAGATGTTCCTGCAGTATTCTCTCACTCTGATTTATATTATATTTTATTAATAACCTGCAGTGTAAGATAGATACAGTTAAAGAAAAACTATTTAATCTCCATAAGAAACAATGGAAGAAGGAGATTTGGAGGAAACCCAAATTTAGAAGCTATGTTCAAATTAAAGAGGATTACTATACAGAACCATACTTAATCTTAAGTTTAGGGAGAGGTCAGAGGTCCTTGTGTGCACAATCAAGATCTGGTATGTTGCCCCTGGCGATTGAAGTGGGCAGGTATAAGGGAATCCCTGAAGAGCAGCGTATTTGTGTTTTGTGTGATCTTGATATTGTTGAGGATGAATTTCATTTCTTGTTTCAGTGCCCTTTGTACAATGAGTTGAGGAAATCTTTGTTTGAAAAAGTTCAGGGGAAGAATCCCGACTTATTTTGGATGTCTGAATATAATATGTCAAGTTGGTTCTTCAAGGAAGAGATCTATGTCTTAGCTAGATTTATTGAAAAAGCATGGACATTAAGACAGAAAACACTGTGTCTCACGTACGAATACAACACTTTGACTTTTTTGTTGTCGATGGATACATAAGATTCTTGTTTTTGCCATCTTGAATTGTTTGTATATATATTGTGGAGTGTCTTGTAAGCCCACACTTAAATAAACAAATCAATCAATCAATCAATCAATCAATCAATCAATCAATCAATCAATCAATCAATCAATCAATCAATCAATCAATCAATTAATGTCCTGCTCATCCGTTTGGTAGAGTTCATTTTGAGTCACTGTAGCTTAATGAAATATGTGTTGAACTTAACCTGACTTAAATATTTCTACCATTCAGTTTAGGTCTGTTATGCTAAAAATAAAATCCACAAGGTGTTGCTGTGTCTTTAAATTGTCTGTCTTTATAGGAAGTCAGTAACAAAAAAAAAAGTCTCTCCAGACATGAGGGCCCTGTGTAATGGCAATATTGGTGGCCGAAATTTGGCCAGCTGATTTGACCCAATTCAGGGGTGTCAGCCTTGCCAAGTCTCGGCAGGGTCCAGCAACCGGACGCATCCTGGCGTATTTCAGCCAATGCTGGGCCAGGTCATTTTGGCTACCTGGGCTGTTGGATGGCGTGTTAGTGTGTTCACGTGACACTTTTTGGCTGATACACGGCTATGTGAGGTGACACAGCAGGGGGCTCTGAAGTTCTCTGAAGTCAGTTTGCTGTGTCTGGGCTAAGATGAGCAGGACCTAGCCTTAACTTTAAGGGGAAACTCTTAGAAAACATTGTACTTCTAAATCTTTTCTTAGAACTTTGTCACAAAGAGCACCTCATTGTATTAGGAAGGTTTTTGAATATGGCCCCTGATAGTGCAGGGATAATGTTTGTGGCCGGTCCTCATCAGAGAAGCGCTCACATCTTCCATCCAGCACAACAGAGATATAACACCAAAAATACAGCGACCACAACACTGAGATAAATGCGTCAGTCTCAACCTTCCATCAACAGAGTGATCACACTGACAATTAACAGTACATTATAATTTCCACCGAGTGCCCACGTCTCAGGCTCACAAAAGGACAACCAATTACACCTTTCAGGAATGTATCCTAACAATGGAGTTGACCACACCTCCTCACTGAGGTCAAACTTCCTGTCCCATCTTTGTTCAGAGTTCCTCTGCAAATTAAAAACACACCCCACATATCTTTGCTGAGAATAAAGTTGTAATATTACAAGAATAAATTCATAATTTAATGAGAATAAAGTCATGACTCTGACAGTCACAACTAAAATTAAACATTTCTTTGTTTCACAGCTAAATATCCCAAAAAATCTTTTACAGATAAGTTGTGGTGAAATTACATTTACAAACCTGATGTCAGATACTCCGGATGAAAACATTGTTTTCCATGCTATGGTCAACTTTTAGATTTTGGGCCTTTTGCTTCCATAACGTGTTGTCTTTCAGACTCCTGGAAAATACACATCCAAAATACAAATCTAGATTTTATTTTAGTTCAGATTTCTGTTCTGGAATTTTAGGCAAAACGTGCACTTTTAATTAGATAATGCCTCATTTATATATTTAAACATAACATTTCAGAAACTGGGGAAGTTTTATGGTGGTATCTGTTGTTTGTTACTGTTACTGTTACTGTTTATTATCAGTTCAGCTTACAAACAGTTTATAATAGCTACAATGCTAAAATGCAGCTTACATTAAAGGTGAATCAGTAAAGTTACTGTGGTGAGTTTTGGGAGAAGAAACACCGTGAGGACATACCTTAAACTGATGATGTCCTCACCGTTCTTAACACCTGTCTCTCTGGGGAAAGTCCAAGTGGTAAGTTCTGTGTTTTATGACTCGTCCACCTCCACCTGCAGCCTTAAATATGACCACTCCCTCCTTTATTCGTCACTCCTGTCGTTACATTAATCACATGATCGCAGCCTCCCTAAATATGTGTTGTTTTTTTAATGGTCACATGGAAACTTTGTTTGCAGAAGCAGATGGAAGTAAAATATGCCATCAAAGTAAAAGTTGTCAGTTAAGTTGTGGGGTGGGAGGGACCTACAGCAGCTATTGTGGAGACTGATACTTCCTTTGTTTTCTTTTGTCTCTTTGAGAAGTAAAGCAGCTGCTGTAAGGGAATGAAGACGCAAATCTGACAAACGTTCACTTGCAGATTTGAAAGCTAATGCATACATTTATCATTTTGATATCTTCTTTCTATTTTTGTGAGGACTAAATTGTTGAAGTCTTGTTCCATTTCTCCTAAATACAAAGAATTATGTTTTTAATTTGTACATTTACATTAATGAATGTGAACTTTGGCAACACTTAAGATTACTATCATAAGCAAAAAAAAAGTATCAGTATCTTGGTCACAGTAATCATGGCATATCTGAATATATGTTGCCTAAATATGTGGGTCATACACAAATTACTGGCTCATGATAGTGTAGGATATTTACAAACAGTGCCTGAAAACAGCCTGATCAAAATAATTTAATACGCCTCGGCTCTCTACACACACAACTTGTGTGGCCTTTCTTGAAGAGCAGCAGATGGACTGAAACAGTTCCAGTCAACTGAGACAGTTTAAGTGGGTTTTTTCTTGTGTGCGTCCATGACCACCACTAAGTATTGATTTGATTGTTATATAATATGTTCAGTCGCTGATAGCAATTTATACAGTGTTGTTGGAACTCTAGTAGTGGTTATTTCCCACTGAGTGAATATGTTCAGTTATCTGTCCGGGGGCCTCATTTATAAAGGAGTGCTTAGGATTCATATTAAAAGTTGACGTGCGCCCAAAAGCTGAAAATGGCGTGCGCCAAAAAATAATCTGATTTATAAAACCGTGCGCACGCACACTTGCACGCAGTGTTCTCTTTATAAATCTCAGACCTCCTGGAGTTGTGCGCACCCAGATCCGCCTCATATTCCGCCCTCTACACGCCCTAGTTCAACCATAAATGGCCATGCAAATCACCTCATGAATGCGATCTGCATATAAATAAGTTCTCTCGTTGTGAGTCACAGCGACAGGTGTGAGAAACGAACCAAAAACGGAATTTCTCCGAGACTGAGCTAGAGAGCCTTTAACGGGAGGTGGAGGACTGAAGAAAGATTTTATTTGGTGGCCACAGCAGCGGGATCACTAATGAAAGAAAGCGAAAATAAGTGGCAACACATCAACGCTGCTGATGCTGTCACTTTTTATTTCTCTGTGACAGAGAAATAAAAAGTGGTCTGATCTAAAGGTAGACCAAATATTTCTACTCCTTTACCAACATGTAGTTAATGTGTTGCTTTTAAATTTGAGGATGTTTGACATTGATGTGCGACATAAAGAATCACATTTATTAACGGTGGAGGCAAAACGGAGTATGTGCCAGTGCCATCTTGCGCAATTACGCACAAGGGTCGCTGCAGTATTTATATGTTTATGTTAATTAGTCTGATCAGACACCCGGCGTGAATTACAGCATGAACCAGTGGTATCCCTGTCCCAAAATACAATTCAAAGATGAAAGTGTAACAGGCGAACATGTTTCTTCATGCCGGTTTTGTCATGAACAGCACATGTCTAAGTAGGGCTGATGAAATGAGTGTAACGGTTGTGCTTAATGGCTGTATTTCAAGACATGATAAATGCACTGGGAATATTTAGCTAAATAAATAAATATATTCCATGCAGTCGCGCCGTCCTCTCCCCCTCCTGCGCTCACAGAGTGGACAATGAGACGTTAGAGGCAGTGCAGATTAAATACGTATTTAGAAAGAATTTCAATTCAGGATTTGAGTTTGTTTTACAACGTTTTTATGAAACAATTATCACTCACTCCAAGCGCAAAATAAGGCTGCTGGATTTAATTTCAGTGATAACGTGGATCTAAGGTGGATATAGCGTGACATTAAATTTGTGTGAGACATCAATAAAAATCTGACTCCACTTCTCCACCTCACCGTCTGCGTCGCCACTTCCCAGTGTCTCCAAAATGTGCGCACGCATGACTCAGAGTTTGCTTACAAGTGCGCACATTCTCTCGCCAAGTTTATTTTTATAAATCACAATCTTTGCGTGGGTTTCAAGCCCCGTTTTGTGCATAAGCAAGCTTTATAAATGTGGCCCCTGGTTATTTAGTCTGCTAGTCTGTATTTCTGTTGAGAGACTACAGTGTACTTCTTTGCACTGTTTAATTTGTGTAACTGTAGAGATAGTTTATTTAAATAATCTGATGTCGATTTCTTTGATTGTTTCTCACTTAGAACCACACACTTCCATGAGTAGCCTAAAGTGCCTGTGTATCTGTTCTATGCCTTGAGTTCATAATAAATCTTTGAAGGGACATTCCTGCTTTCTGTGTCCTGACTAGACACCACATATCGCTGACTACTTTCCTGAACCACCAAGAGCTTCAATACAATGATACTACTACTACTACTACTACTACTACTACTACTACTAATAATAATAGTAATAATAATATAGTGAAACACAAAATATAACATTAAAGCACACATTAAAGGGATAGTGCAGCCAAAAATGTAAATTCAGCCATTATCTACTCACCCATATGCCGAGGGAGGCTCAGGTGAAGTTTTAGAGTCCTCACATCACTTGCAGAGATCCAAGGGGAGAGGAGGTAGCAACACAACTCCACCTAATGGAGGCTGACGGCGCCCCAGATTCAAACGTCCAAAAACACATCATTGAAACCACAAAATATCTCCATAGTGCTCGTATGCCCATGTCTCACGGTCTCGCGCAAGCACACATGTGAGCGCGGTGCCCAGAGAGGCAGTCAGAGCTTCACCTGAGCCTCCCTCGGCATATGGGTGAGTAGATAATGGCTGAATTTTCATTTGTGGGTGCACTATCCCTTTAAGTAGTGGGTACGGCACACTGTGCTCAAATTTGTTTGGGTCCTAAAGAAATATTTTGAATGCAGGATGCTTACTTGTCTAATAAAAGCATGGACTTTAACCTCACCCTGACTGACTCCAACAAAAGAACTCTGAAGTCTATTAAAATCTTTCATAGTACAACTGTAACACTTCTGTACTTTATTTTGAAGGAGAGCAGCTGAGCTGCCCCGGAAGCTCTACTCTTTCCTGTGGCTAACTTGACAGTGTTTGAACAAGATGGCGTCGAGCAGAAACGTCTGTTAGCAGAGTGTCTTTGTTGTGTTTTTAAAGTGTGAAGATGTGTAAAGTCCAAATGCTGAGAGCGTTGGTGAAGCAGCGACTAACTGCGGCTGCTGAAGAGATATTTGGGCTGTTTGAAAGAACGATAGCAGAGTACGAGGAGCAACTTTGTCGCTCAAAAGAGGAGAACGAGCGACAACGGAAACTACTGGACGCTGTTTACAACCCTCAGCTCAGGTTACACAGAGCAGGTTAGTGTCTTCTTCTTCTGTGGTTATAAACACACAGCAGGTTAGTGTCTTCTTCTTCTGTGGTTATAAACACACAGCAGGTTAGTGTCTTCTTCTGTGGTTATAAACACAGAGCAGGTTAGTGTCTTCTTCTGTGGTTATAAACACACAGCAGGTTAGTGTCTTCTTCTTCTGTGGTTATAAACACACAGCAGGTTAGTGTCTTCTTCTTCTGTGGTTATAAACACACAGCAGGTTAGTGTCTTCTGTGGTTATAAACACACAGCAGGTTAGTGTCTTCTTCTTCTGTGGTTATAAACACACAGCAGGTTAGTGTCTTCTTCTTCTGTGGTTATAAACACACAGCAGGTTAGTGTCTTCTTCTGTGGTTATAAACACAGAGCAGGTTAGTGTCTTCTTTTTTGAAAAGATGTCTGAAAATCATTATTAAAATGTCTGATAAAATGTCAATAAAAGCACTAAAAATATCAAAAATAGTGTCACAAAAATGTTTATTGTTTCGAAAATGTTAAATAAAATGTCATGAGAACATTATTAAAATGTCAAAGAAATAATTATCAAAAGTCGATAAAATAATAACTTAAATGTCCCAAAACTTTAATAAAATGTCCCAAAAAGTATTGATAAAATGTCTGGAAACACATTAAAAATACCCATAAAAATGTGATTGAAATATCTGATAAAATGTTGATTAAAACTCCTAAAAGTAAAATTCAAAAATCTTCAAAACATTTTGACAAAACATCGTAAGAATATTATTTAAATCTATGAAAAATATTCATAAGTAGTCAGTAGTAGGTAGTAAATGTTAAATAAATTTCCAAAAAAAGATCAAATGTCCGAAAAATATAAAATAAATGTAAAAAATAAATGAAAAAATGCTGATAAAATATTTCAAAAATATAAACAAAAACGTCCGAAAAATGTTGATAAAATGTCTGAAAAATATTTCTAAAAACTGTTGAAATTGTTTTTTTTTTAAAAAAAGGCCTGAAAATGTTAAATATCCAAAAATTTTAATTTAATGTTTGAAAAAATATTGATGATATTGTCCAACAAAAAGTTAATAAAATATCAGAAGAAAAATAAATAAATTCTAAAAGAAATATTCATTAAATGTCCAAATAAATTTCATAAAATATCTCAGAAATATTGATAAAATGTCTGAAAAGTATTATTATAATGTTGGGGGAAAACATAGCTAAGTGTATAAAATAAAAAAAAAAATGTTGTGTGGGCACTATATCCTGCAGTGTGTCAGGTTGCTCACCTGGCATCAAATGACAGTTTGTCTCTGTTTCCTGTTTGGTGCAGAGGTCCAGCAGCAGCTGTTGGTGGTTAAAGAAGAGGTTCCCCCTGAGCAGCAGGAGTGGAGCTCCAGTGTGGACCAGGAGGACCCAGAGCCCCCACACATTAAAGAGGAAGAGGAGGAACTGTGGAGCAGTCAGGAGGGAGAGCAGCTTCAAGGGCTGGAGGAGGCTGATATCACCAAGTTCACATTCACTCCTGTCCCTGTGAAGAGTGAAGATGATGAAGAGAAACCTCAGTCTGAGGGACACCACTGTGGAGGACCAGGACCAGGACCAGACTTGGAACCAGATACTGAGAACGAGAAGCCTGATGATTCTTTAGTCGCTGAGATTGAGGTCAGTGTTGAAGACTGGATGGAGGTCAGAGAACCTCAGTCTGGTTTAAACTCTGTCAGCAATTCAAGACGTAAAGCTGAAGAGAAACCATTTAGCTGCTCAGAGTGTGGGAAAGGATTTAGTATCAAGTGGCATCTGAAGAGACATATGATGATTCACACACGAGAAAAAACGTTCAGCTGCTCTTTCTGCGGTAAGGCTTTTAGCGAGCGGTCAAAACTGAAGCTCCACCTTATCACTCACACAGGAAAGAAACCATTTGGTTGCTCAGTTTGTGGTAAAACATTCAGTGAGAGTGGGAACCTGACGGTCCACATGGGAACTCACACGGGAAAGAAAACGTTCAAATGCGCCGTCTGTGAAAAACGATTTCTTTGCAAGGCGTATCTGCTGCGACACATGACAGTTCACACGGGGGAGAAACCCTTCAGCTGCTCAGTGTGTGCTAAAAAATTTTTGTGCAGGTCACACCTGAAGAGACACATGACGGTTCACACAGGAGAAAAACCGTTTAGTTGCTCCTTGTGCGGTAAGGCATTTAGTGAAAGAGGGAAACTGACGCTCCACATGAAAACCCACACAGGAGATGAACCGTTCAGGTGCTTGGTGTGCGACAAAAAATTTTTGTGTAAGGCGTATCTGGAAAGACATATGAGAACTCACACAGGAGAGAAACCGTTTGGCTGCTCTGTTTGCGGGAAAGCGTTTAGTCAAAGTGGACAACTGAAGGTCCACGTTAAGACTCATACTAGCGAGGAGCCGTTCAGCTGCTTGACATGCGGTAAAAAATTTTTGTTCAAGGCTTATCTGATACGACACATGACCATGCATACTGGAGAGAAACCATTCAGCTGCTCACTGTGCGGGAAATCATTTAGTGAGAAGGGGAATTTAAAGAGTCACATGAGAACCCACACCGGAGAGAAACCATTCAGCTGCTCTGTCTGTAAGAAATCTTTTACTCAGAGTGGGAGTTTGTACACACACATGAAAACTCACACAGGAGAGGCCAGCTTCAGCTGCAGTGTCTGTGATAAAAACTTCAGTTCGGAGAAACTTCACAGAGACCATAAATGTGTTGGACACCAGGCGTCAGTCGAAGACTGTGGAGGACCAGAACCAACCAGGAACTCAGATCCAAATATAGAACCAGATACTGAGGACAAGAAGCCTGATGGGTCTTTAGTCACTGAGATTGAAGTCAGTGTTGATGACTGGAAGGAGACCAGAGAACCTCAGTCAGGTTTAACCTTCTGAGAGCCTGCATCCTCTTACAAGAATGTCACATTTTGGGTTTAGTGGACCTTAGACTTGATTCCGCGTAACTCAGACCTGTTGTCCTCCTTCGTGGATGTTTTTTTGTGCCATCTAGTGGCAGTAAGACCACAGTACATTGGGACTTAATCATTGTCTCATTTGATGACATTTGGTCTTTTTTGTTGTCTCGTTTGAGGACATTGTTACAAGTAGGGCTGCACGATATTGGAATAGACTCACACTGCCATTTTTTTTTGCAATATATATTGTTATATTTAAAAAAAACAAGAATTTTCTCCATATGACATAAAGTAATGACATTAACAAATAGTGGTTTTTACTCACCACAACTGCAGAGGCTCCCAGCTTCATTTGAAACAGACTACATTATAGACGGTCCGTTATTTATTAATCCCTCTGTATCTTTATAGTTTTACTTTTTATCCGCTCCCGTTGCCTTGATAAAGTTAATGCATTGTGCCATTATTTCAAACTCAATACTTCCTGAATATGTTTCAAATTAAGAGCCCCTTATAACCTCGGCTGAGAGAATCCCTCCATTTTCTAAATAGGCTTTTATTGTGAAACATTTGTAGGAACTCGTTGTGGAGGATACAGTGACGTGTGTTAGCTTACGGTACTTCAAATGTAGCTCCTGCCATTTGCTGGCACTTTTTAGGTGACTACAACAACATTTCGGCTGACACATGAACAGACACAGTGACTGAAATTTTCACCTGTATTCCCACCAAAGACACAGTTAAGACAGTGAGGAAATGTCTGCTACAAGACAGCTCCCTTCCAGTCAGGACCAACTTCACCCCAGACCTCTTCTGTGACCTGCTGGACCTTTGTTTGACCACCACCTACTTCAAGTACAGTGAGGGTTTCTACTGACAAAAGCACGGCTGTTCAATGGGCTCACTGGTGTCCCCTATAGTAGCCAATCTTTACATAGAAGATGTGGAGAAGAGAACGCTGACCACCTTTACAGGAACTGCTCCTTGCCACTGGTTCAGGTATGTGGACAACACCTGGGTTAAAACTGAGGAAGTGGAAACCTTCACAGAACATTAACGCAGAGGACACCAACATTAAATTCACACAGGAGGGTGTCAGAGGAGACAGTCTACCCTTCTTAGACTGTGCAGTACATATTGAAGAGGACAGGAACCTAAACATAGAGGCGTACAGAAAACCTACACGCATGGACCAATACCTGCTGTTTGCCTCTCACCACCCACTGGAGCACAAGTTGGGAGTTATCAGGACCCTGAATCATTGGGCTGAAAATGTGCCCACTAGGACAGTGGGGAAGGTTAAGGAACAGTAACACATCAGGGAAGCACTTCAAACCTGTGGCTATCCCAAATTGACCTTTGCAAAAACCTCAAAAAGAACCAGAGCAGACAGAGAGGAAGAGACACAAAAACGTAACAACATTGTCATTCCTTATGTCGCAGGAGTGTCTGAGAAACTCAGGAGGAGTTTCAACAAACACCACATCCCTGTGCACTTTAAACCCAGCAACACACTGAGACAGAAACTTGTCCACCCCAAGGACAAAACACCCAGACATAAGCAGAGTAATGTAGTGTAAGCAGTTCAGTGCAGCCAGGAGTGCACAGATTTATACACTGAGGAGACAAAACGACCGCTCCACAAACACATGGCACAGCACAGGAGAGCCAGCTCCTCGGGTCAAGACTCGGCTGTCCACTTACATCTACAGGAGAAGGGACACTCCTTCGAGGACAGCAATGTGCACATCTCGGCCAGGGAGGAAAGATGGGTTGAAAGAGGAGTAAAGGAAGCCATCTACGTCAAGCTGGAACGACCATCGTTACACAGAGGGGGTGGCTTACGACACCACTACAATGCAGTCCTGGGATCCGTCCCCAGACGACTTCACCCCTGGTCCCACCTGACCCTAACGACTCACATTGTGACCTTAATGACTCTGAAACTAAGAGCTCACCTGACCACTACGACTCTGCAAGGGTTCTCACCCACACAGGGTCTATAGCCTGCAACTTCATACCAGTCATTTAGAACTGAAGAAGCTTCTTGGATGAGAGGCGAAACGTCTTCAAGAAACGCAAGCAAGTCCAGTTGCCTACGATACAGGGCTTATGAGTACCATGACCTGGATGAATCCTCACCGACAATAGTAAAAGTAATAAAAATAGGACAAGAATAACCTGATGACATCACACACGTCGTGAAAGACGACCGGGGATAATTGGTGTGTACCATCGTGTAGTGTGTCATGTCTGTCGGTGAAGTCACAGCACGATTTTGTGACCCCACAATCATGTAATGTGACATAGTGACTTTCAGAACAGGCAGAAAAGTTGTGTACCAGGCATAAATCCTCTTTTACCATTTCTCCCTCTTGCATGTCGCTCATTTTCAGTGTGTGACTGCAGCGTGTGCATTAGAGGGGGAGGGGCTGCTAAGTGCTCAGAGAGGCGAGCAGAGTGGAGCAAAGAGCTTTCTTCAGAGCTGCTTTTCTGAAGCAAAACAAAAGTTGACATGTTCTAAAAAAAAAAAAAAAGAGAAAACATCACATGTCCTGCGATGTGACTACTGCACATGCACACATTGCGATGTTCAAACAATATGTCGTGCAGCCTTAGCTACCCAGACATCCATCCATTTTCATCTGCCTATTGGAAGCTGGGTCTTTGGGGCATCAGGCAAATATTCCAGTAGCTAATGTTAGCTTACAAGCAGCCTTGTTGTTAAATGGGGTAAGTGGTTAGCTAGCTAGCCATATCATATAACATATCCACTGGGAATCATTGTTTACAAGTGTAAACTTGTTGTTGTGACATGACAAGAAAAGCGATGACATGGAGTGCGTGAAGTTCAGAGCATTCCGGCAAAAACACCAGGCGCCTAGAGCGCAGAAATGTGGGGCACGTTGCCACACAAATACCACAAGCAAAAAGCTGCATTATAATTAAAAACTAGGGCTGCTTGATTATGGAAAAAATCATAATCACGATTATTTTGGTCAAAATTGAAATCACGATTATGCAAATGATTATGTTTTGACTTTGAAAACATGCTGGAATTTATTATTTATTGCCCAAAAACTAGGTGACAGAGGACATTTTGATGTACAAGGAGTTTCTCAAATGCCTGTTATAGTAAACATAGTTAAGTCAATCAATCAATCAATTTTATTTATAAAGCCCATTATCACAAATCACAATTTGCCTCACAGCATAGTAGTTAAGTCTACTTAGAAATGTGCGTGAACACAAAATAAAGGCCTATGGTCTCGTGCAAATAGTACAACAAATTCGCTCATTTCGCTCAGTGCACTGCCACAACATTTGAAAGTTCCCCTGATAACTTTCAAAATACCTTTCAAGGATTCCAGACAGTATTTACCGACCAGAATTCAACATACCATCGCCGCCATCTTGGAAAGCCCATACAAGTGGATTGACAAACTCGAACAAGATTGGATGAGAGTTAGTGCGAGCGACAGGTGAGTGACGAGTGGACGGATCATCACAGACAGACAAAGTGGTTTGTGTGTACTTATCCCAGCTGTGGGAAGAAGATGAGAAAGTACAACCTGAAGGCTAATGTTTTTTTCCTACTATGGCGAAGGGATGGCTCACCCTACTATCCCTCTGATTGGCTAGTAGTCATTTCCTTCTTTGGCTGGATTGGTTAGGTTAGGCATGAGGAATGAGATTGGTTAGGGTTAGGTTAAGGATGTCAGGGTAAGTCAATCAGAGGCAGAGTAAAGCCGGGTAGGGCAGGTCGTCGCCACACTAGGAAAACAAGACTCGCAACCCGGAGACCTTCCACAGACTTCAGATCACGTTATGTCGCCCTCGTCATTTGACTTGTGTTGACTTTCCAAGATGGCGGCGGCAGGCAGTTCAGTCTAGGTCGTTAATACAGTCGTAAACCATTTTTTTAAATAAACTCTGATAACCTCAGAAGTTCTGGATGCTTTTGGCTGGATGTCAGGGCCCGTCGCAGTCGACCACCGAAGTGTGGGAGTTATAACTGGCATTAGAAGATGGGCTGACCCAGGCCTGATTTCAGTTAACCAATTAATGGATGGTGATCAGTTGAAATCATTTGCACAGCTGCAGCAAAGGTTTGGGTTGCCTGCGAAAGACCTCTTTCGTTACTTTCAAATAAGGCATGATATAATGACTCACATTGAGTGGGAAGCAATCAGGGGACCACCAACAGGTAGAAGAATGGGAGGAAAGCAACTTAACAAGCCATAAGATCACAAACAGTCCTATGTGGAGGGAGTTTGATTGGAAAGTTAAGGGTTAGGTACTTCAGAACCCCTAAAGTAGTGTCTGAGTTCATTGAAGGATCATCACCACTACAGCCCCTTTTACACTGCCAGATTATCAGTGAATGTTGGGCCGTTTTGCCGGCAGGCTGCGAGCGTTTAGACACACAGAGCCGGATTGGTGAGTTGATCCGAGGTGCCCAATTTTCCGCCTCGTAGGGTAGACATATTGGTGGAACCCTTTTGGTATAAAAAGACCGAGGCGGCCTTCTGCAACAGGAGGAGCTGTTGATGACTTGTGGGAGGAGCTGTTGATGACTTGTGGGAGGAGCTGTTGATGACGCCGCATGTGCGAGCCACTGGCGGTGGATAAACAGGAAACAGCTGATAGCAGGAATTAGTGAGCAGCTAGTAGCAAGAGGGAAACACAAACCTGACAAACACTGTAAAGATGAGCAACTGGGGAGACAAGGAATTGTGCGCCCTCCTTGTCCTCGCAAACGAAGAGGCCATTAACCGTCAGATGACGGGGACGGTGAAGGACGGGCCGACTTACGAGAGAATCACCGAAGGACTGACCAGCCGCGGCTTCCCTCCCACGTCACTGTTTACATCACACGCTGAGCTACACGTTTTGTTACTTGCTCACGCCCCCCATTGCCCCGAAAAAGGCACATTCTGTATAAACAAAAGTAGGTAGGTGGCATTTTGCTGCACTCCCCGATTTTGTTTTTATACTGCCAATGCTGAAAAAAGACTGATTGGGCTTTCCTGCAAATTTGCATGTTGGAGAGGATGTGGAATGGTTGGTGATCATACGCATATTTTTAGGGACTGTCCGAAACTGCAGAGATTTTGGGAGAACATTAAAAGTGAGATTGCAGGTATTGTAAATGTTGTTTTACCTTTGAATCCACTGTACTATATGTTAGGATGTATACCGACAGGTTTACTTTACGGGGACAATTTGTATATCTTAAGAGTGTTATTGTTAATTGCAAGGAAAGTGATAACTGTTTCTTGGAGGCAAAGTCAACCCCCTACAGTGGAACAATGGACAAAGAGACTAAGACAGGTGTAAATAATGGAAGAACTAACTGCACAATTGCAAATGAAAAAATACATTTTTGCACAAAGATGGTCACCTGTAACACGGTATCTGACTGAACAGAACATCGTAAAGATGATACTTATCCCCTTACTGTATTATTATTGTTATTTTCATTTAGTTATGTATATGTATTTTTATTTAAAATTTTATATATATATATTTTCTTTTTCTCTGGTAATATCCTGTTTAAGTTCTGTTTGCCCTTCTGAAGAACTGTAATAGTTAACCAGAAATGCTGGAGGAGTTTTGTTGTCAAGAAATATTCAAGATTGTATGGGATCAATGTACAACCTTGATACTAAATAAAATTAGTTAAAAAAAAGTTAAGCAACTTTTTATTTAAGATTTTGGTGACTTTCCTTTCTTTAAAAAAACTTTGCTTAATTTTTTTTTTTTTTTGCAGTTTACCGTTTTTCTTTTGGCAATTTTTTATCTTAATTTTTTTTCTTCTGCAGATTCTTTTTTAATTTAAATTTTTGTGGCAATTTTGAAAGAAAGTGTGACTTTAGAAATTGCCAAAATCACACCATTTATCACATCCAGAAAGAATATATGCCCTCTAAACCCAGGGAATGTATTCTTTAAATATTCAATCTGTTTTTTCTTCTTCAAACATTTCTGGTGGGTTCTTTTTTTCTTAGAAATTGTCAACCAATTTTTTTCTTTAAAAATTTTTTATTGATGAAAAAAATTATGGTGATTTTTTTTCCCCATAAAATGTGTTTTGCTTTTTTCTTTAAGAAATTTGCTGTCATTCCTTTTTTCTTTTCTTTTGGGTGATTTCTTTAAAAACAATGCTCTCTGAAGTCAAGGAATGTTTTCTTAATAAAAGGTGTTTTTCTTTCCCTCATATTTATGGCTGCATTTTTTTCTTAAAAATGTTTTGCAGATTTTTAAAATTTTTTGGTGAGTCTCTTTTTCTGTAAACATTTTTGCTGCCTTTTTATGTTTAAAATATTGCGACTGGTTTTCGTTTTAACATTTTTACTTTTTTTTGTTGTTGCTGAAAACCTGCTCTCTAATGCCAAGGCATTTGCTATAAAATCTTGATCAGCTTGATCATCGGGCGAGAGGCAGGGTTCACCCTGGACAGGTCGCCAGACTATCACAGGGCTGACACATAGAGACAGACAACCATTCACACTCACATTCACACCTACGGACAATTTAGAGTTATCAATTAACCTGCATGTCTTTGGACTGTGGGAGGAAGCTGGAGCACCTGGAGGAAACCCACGCTGACACAGGGAGAACATGCAAACTCCGCACAGAAGGGCTCCCATACCCGGGATCGAACCGGGAACCCTCTTGCTGTGAGGCGAGAGTGCTAACCACCACACCACCGTGCCACCCATCAGCTTTTTTCTTTCAAAAAATTATTACATTACATACATTACACTTTTTCCTTTTTTCTTCTTTAAAAAGAAGGAGAAGGATAGAAATTACACCCTTTATCACAGCCAGACACTGTTCAAACCGCAGACATGATTGGATTTTCACATGTCCAACAGTTCTTGAACACATCATGTGCAAGGAATGCTTCCATCAGAAAAAACACCATAAAAATCTGATCTTTAAACCGTGATATTTCATCAAAAACACTGTATTCTACGTCTCATTTAAAATTTGCCCCAAAATAAACCTTTTGCATGACAAGAGTGAAAAACTGAGGCTTTTTTCATCTTCAACTTTTAACTTTCAAACATCAAAGGGTGAGTTATAAAAATCTAATAACTCATTTATGGTGGAGGGAGGGTCATGGATTTCCCCCAGTCACTCAGGGAGGGTCACACCACAGCCACCCTCCTCTGATAAATACAGATCGGTCCCTTATTTGGACCTTGTGTCTTTAATCTGGACTTTTATTTTGAAGGAGAGCAGCTGAGCTGCCCCGGAAGCTCTACTCTTTCCTGTGGCTAACTTGACAGTGTTTGAACAAGATGGCGTCGAGCAGAAACGTCTGTTAGCAGAGTGTCTTTGTTGTGTTTTTAAAGTGTGAAGATGTGTAAAGTCCAAATGCTGAGAGCGTTGGTGAAGCAGCGACTAACTGCGGCTGCTGAAGAGATATTTGGGCTGTTTGAAAGAACGATAGCAGAGTACGAGGAGCAACTTTGTCGCTCAAAAGAGGAGAACGAGCGACAACGGAAACTACTGGACGCTGTTTACAACCCTCAGCTCAGGTTACACAGAGCAGGTTAGTGTCTTCTTCTTCTGTGGTTATAAACACACAGCAGGTTAGTGTCTTCTTCTTCTGTGGTTATAAACACAGAGCAGGTTAGTGTCTTCTTCTGTGGTTATAAACACAGCAGGTTAGTGTCTTCTTCTGTGGTTATAAACACACAGCAGGTTAGTGTCTTCTTCTGTGGTTATAAACACACAGCAGGTTAGTGTCTTCTTCTTCTGTGGTTATAAACACACAGCAGGTTAGTGTCTTCTTCTGTGGTTATAAACACACAGCAGGTTAGTGTCTTCTTCTTCTGTGTTTATAAACACACAGCAGGTTAGTGTCTTCTTCTTCTGTGGTTATAAACACACAGCAGGTTAGTGTCTTCTTCTGTGGTTATAAACACACAGCAGGTTAGTATCGTCTTCTGTGGTTATAAACACAGCAGGTTAGTGTCTTCTTCTGTGGTTATAAACACAGAGCCGGTTATTGTCTTCTTCTTCTGTGGTTATAAACACAGAGCCGGTTATTGTCTTCTTCTTCTGTGGTTATAAACACACAGCAGGTTAGTATCTTCTTCTGTGGTTATAAACACACAGCAGGTTAGTGTCTTCTTCTGTGGTTATAAACACACAGCAGGTTAGTATCGTCTTCTGTGGTTATAAACACAGCAGGTTAGTGTCTTCTTCTGTGGTTATAAACACAGAGCCAGTTATTGTCTTCTTCTTCTGTGGTTATAAACACAGAGCAGGTTAGTGTCTTCTTCTGTGGTTATAAACACACAGCAGGTTAGTGTCTTCTTCTGTGGTTATAAACACACAGCAGGTTAGTGTCTTCTTCTTCTGTGGTTATAAACACACAGCAGGTTATTGTCTTCTTCTTCTGTGGTTATAAACACACAGCAGGTTAGTGTCTTCTTCTGTGGTTATAAACACACAGCAGGTTAGTATCTTCTTCTGTGGTTATAAACACACAGCAGGTTAGTATCTTCTTCTGTGGTTATAAACACAGAGCAGGTTAGTATCTTCTTCTGTGGTTATAAACACACAGCAGGTTAGTGTCTTCTTCTGTGGTTATAAACACACAGCAGGTTAGTATCTTCTTCTGTGGTTATAAACACACAGCAGGTTAGTGTCTTCTTCTGTGGTTATAAACACACAGCAGGTTAGTGTCTTCTTCTTCTGTGGTTATAAACACACAGCAGGTTAGTGTCTTCTTCTGTGGTTATAAACACACAGCAGGTTAGTGTCTTCTTCTTCTGTGGTTATAAACACACAGCAGGTTAGTGTCTTCTTCTTCTGTGGTTATAAACACACAGCAGGTTAGTATCTTCTTCTGTGGTTATAAACACACAGCAGGTTATTGTCTTCTTCTTCTGTGGTTATAAACACAGAGCAGGTTAGTGTCTTCTTCTGTGGTTATAAACACACAGCAGGTTAGTATCGTCTTCTGTGGTTATAAACACAGAGCCGGTTAGTGTCTTCTTCTGTGGTTATAAACACACAGCAGGTTATTGTCTTCTTCTTCTGTGGTTATAAACACACAGCAGGTTATTGTCTTCTTCTGTGGTTATAAACACACAGCAGGTTAGTGTCTTCTTCTGTGGTTATAAACACACAGCAGGTTAGTATCTTCTTCTGTGGTTATAAACACACAGCAGGTTAGTGTCTTCTTCTGTGGTTATAAACACACAGCAGGTTAGTGTCTTCTTCTGTGGTTATAAACACAGAGCCGGTTATTGTCTTCTTCTTCTGTGGTTATAAACACAGAGCCGGTTATTGTCTTCTTCTTCTGTGGTTATAAACACACAGCAGGTTAGTATCTTCTTCTGTGGTTATAAACACAGAGCAGGTTAGTGTCTTCTTCTGTGGTTATAAACACACAGCAGGTTAGTGTCTTCTTCTGTGGTTATAAACACAGAGCCGGTTATTGTCTTCTTCTTCTGTGGTTATAAACACACAGCAGGTTAGTGTCTTCTTCTGTGGTTATAAACACAGAGCCGGTTATTGTCTTCTTCTTCTGTGGTTATAAACACAGAGCAGGTTAGTGTCTTCTTCTGTGGTTATAAACACACAGCAGGTTAGTGTCTTCTTCTTCTGTGGTTATAAACACACAGCAGGTTAGTGTCTTCTTCTTCTGTGGTTATAAACACACAGCAGGTTAGTATCTTCTTCTGTGGTTATAAACACACAGCAGGTTAGTGTCTTCTTCTGTGGTTATAAACACAGAGCCGGTTATTGTCTTCTTCTTCTGTGGTTATAAACACACAGCAGGTTAGTGTCTTCTTCTGTGGTTATAAACACAGAGCCGGTTATTGTCTTCTTCTTCTGTGGTTATAAACACAGAGCAGGTTAGTGTCTTCTTCTGTGGTTATAAACACAGAGCAGGTAAGTGTCTTTTTCTTCTGTGGTTATAAACACACAGCAGGTTAGTGTCTTCTTCTGTGGTTATAAACACACAGCAGGTTAGTGTCTTCTTCTGTGGTTATAAACACACAGCAGGTTAGTGTCTTCTTCTTCTGTGGTTATAAACACAGAGCAGGTTAGTGTCTTCTTCTTCTGTGGTTATAAACACACAGCAGGTTAGTGTCTTCTTCTGTGGTTATAAACACACAGCAGGTTAGTGTCTTCTTCTGTGGTTATATACACACAGCAGGTTAGTGTCTTCTTCTGTGGTTATATACACACAGCAGGTTAGTGTCTTCTTCTTCTGTGGTTATAAACACAGAGCAGGTTAGTGTCTTCTTCTGTGGTTATAAACACACAGCAGGTTCGTGTCTTCTTCTGTGGTTATAAACACAGAGTAGGTTAGTGTCTTCTTCTTCTGTGGTTATAAACACACAGCAGGTTAGTGTCTTCTTCTTCTGTGGTTATAAATACAGAGCAGGTTAGTGTCTTCTTCTGTGGTTATAAACACACAGCAGGTTAGTGTCTTCTTCTGTGGTTATAAACACAGAGCAGGTTAGTGTCTTCTTCTGTGGTTATAAACACAGAGCAGGTTAGTGTCTTCTTCTTCTGTGGTTATAAACACAACAGGTTAGTGTCTTCTTCTGTGGTTATAAACACAGAGCAGGTTAGTGTCTTCTTCTGTGGTTATAAACACACAGCAGGTTAGTGTCTTCTTCTTCTGTGGTTATAAACACAGAGTAGGTTAATGTCTTCTTCTTCTGTGGTTATAAACACAGAGCAGGTTAGTGTCTTCTTCTGTGGTTATAAACACAGCAGGTTAGTGTCTTCTTCTGTGGTTATAAACGCAGAGTAGGTCAGTGTCTTCTTCTGTGGTTATAAACACACAGCAGGTTAGTGTCTTCTTCTTCTGTGGTTATAAACACAGAGCAGGTTAGTGTCTTCTTCTGTGGTTATAAACACAGAGCAGGTCTCAGCTTCTACAACACAGGAAGGAGTCAAACTTTTTTGTCTACTGTTAAATTAATCACAAACTAACTTTATAATCAATCAGATTTAGAATATTTATTGCTCATTTCCATCTGTGGTCCTTCACATAACAAGTAGACGCTATAAATACAAATAAAATTCAAGGTGCAATGCAGACTACAGTAAATCCATGTGTCTAACGTAATAGCAGCAGCATGTCCACACTGCACGCTACAAAATCTTCTTCTTCTTCTTCTTCTTTGGGCTGCTCCCTTCAGGGGTCGCTACGGCCAATAATCTGCCTCCATCTAACCCTATCCTCTGCATCCTCTATTCTCACACCAGCTGACTTCATGTCCTCTCTCACTACATCCATAAGTCCTTGGTCTTCCTCTTGGCCTCTCGCCTGGCAGTTCCAACCTCAGCATCCTTCTCCCAATATATTCACTATCCCTCCTCTGAACATGTCCAACACATCTAACATGAGCTGTCCCTCTGATGTCCTCATTCCTGATCCTCTCCATCCTTGTCACTCCCAAAGAGAACCTCAACATCTTCATCTCTGCCTCCTGTCTTCTCCTCAGCGCCACTCTCTCTAAACCAAACAACATGGCTGCTCTCACCACCGTCTTGTTCACCTTTCCTTTTAATCTTGCTGCTTCTCGTCTATCACACATCACACCTGACTCTTTTCTCCACCTGTTCCAATCTGCTTGCACACATTTCTTCACCTCTTCTCCACACTCTCTGTTGCTCTGGACGGTTGACCCTCAGTACTTAACATCCTCCACCTTCTTTATTTCTACTTCCTGTGACCTCACCGTTCCACTTGGGTCCTTCTCATTCACACACATGTATTCTGTCTCACTACGACTAACCTTCACTCCTCTCCTTTCCAGGACACACCTCCACCTCTCTAGATTTTCCTCCACCTGCTCCCTGCTCTCACTGCAGGTCACAGTGTCATCTGCAAACATCATAGTCCATGGACATTCCTGTCTGACCTCATCTGTCAACCTGTCCATCACCATAACAAACAAGAAGGGGCTCAGCGCTGATCCTTGATGCAGTCCCACGTCCACCTTTAACTCCTCTGTCACACCTACAGCACACCTCACCACTGTGCTGCAGCTCTATACATGTCCTGCACCACTCTAACAACACCACAGCTCCTCTCTCGGCACTCTGTCAAATGCAGTTCCCTCTGACCTTTTCCATCAACATCCTCAAAGCAAATACTGCGTCTGCACTACTTTTTCTTGGCATAAAACCACACTGCTGCTCACAGACACTCACCTCTGCTCTCAGTCTAGCTTCCACTTCTCTTTCCCGCAGCTTCATTGTATGGCTCATCAGCTTTATCCCTCTGTAGTTGCCACAACTCTGCACGCCTCCCTTGTTCTTAAAATCAGCACCAGCACACTCCTCCTCCATCCCTTAGGCCTCCTCTCACTCTCTAAGATCCTCTTGAAAAACCTAGTCAGAAACTCTACTGCCACCTCTTCTCCACACTTCCACACCTCCACAGGTATATCATCAGGGCCAACTGCCTTTCTACTCTTCATCCTCTTCAATGCCCTCCTCACGTCATCCTTATTAATCTTTGCTTCTTCCTGCTCCACAACGGTCACCTCCTCTACTCTTTGTTCTCTGTCATTTTCCTCATTCATCAACTCTTCAGAGTACTCTTTCCATTGTTACGTCCCCAGTCTGGGGGAACCTAGACATAACATGATGTGACTCCCCCACTCTTCCCACTCCCAAAGAAAGGCCAGTT
The DNA here is from genome assembly GCF_011397635.1 of Epinephelus fuscoguttatus. NCBI lineage: Eukaryota > Metazoa > Chordata > Actinopteri > Perciformes > Serranidae > Epinephelus > Epinephelus fuscoguttatus. Next base: position 41,761,451 of record NC_064768.1, on the reverse strand, counting down.
ATACAGCGCTTAAAACAACAAACAGAGCGGATTATTTTTCTTCAGAGGTGAGCAGTGCCCAAAACAACAAACAAAAAAATACTAATGGTCCCTAAACGTACCTAACAATAAAGAAAACTGAAACAAAAGACATTTTCTTAACCAGAGCTTCTACCATCCAAAACAAGAGAAAAGAACATGGCAATGCCAAACGAAAAAGGCTTCTCCCTCTTACTAACTGCTTAAAGTGCTCTATTTACAGTGCTCAACAAAATAATACTACTCTAAATTCTTCACAGTAAACTTCTAAACAAAACTCAACTTACCTACTTCAATACCTGTACTACTTAACACAGTTATCAAAATACACTCACTAATTTATTGCCTGCTGGTACTCACACACAAAATAGCACAACACAATCTAAGCACTGGCTTTGTTGATGGTGGAAAGGTGAAAGGAGGGGGAGCTTAACGCTGGAATTCCAGTAGATGCGTGTCCGTTGCGGAATGGCTGCGCTGGTTATCCGCTGCGTCCGTCAACACCCACCGGCTGCGTTTGCTGTGCGGAACGGTGCACCTCTGCCGGACAGTGGGAGTCACAAGGACCCAGGAGATCTTGCAAATTCACGCATAATCACGCGATATAACAAGATGTATATATTATAAATATGTATATATTTTGGGACCCCCTCGAAAACGAGATGATTCATCTCAAGGGGCTATCCCATAAATAAACAATTTACCAATACCAGTCATATATGATTTGCCTCTCTGTGCATCACTTTGACGTGTGTGCGCTTGCGCGAGACTGTGAGTCATGGGCACCGTCTTCATGTGTGTTCACGTGCTTTCGCTGGTCTCACGCACAAGCGCACACACGTCAAAGTGGTGCCCAGAGAGGCAGTCAGAGCTACAGGCTACAATGAGGCTAAAAACAGAGTTCAAATGAGGTTTTTCCAAACAACTTTTTATGTCGGGGCTTCAGGACACTTGGATCACTACGGACGAGCAGTATGGAGATATTTTGTGGTTTCAATGATGTGTTTTTGGACGTTTGAATCTGGGGCGCCGTCAGCCTCCATTAGGTGGAGTTGTGTTGCTACCTCCTCTCCCCTTGGATCTCTGCAAGTGATGTGAGGACTCTAAAACTTCACCTGAGCCTCCCTCGGCATATGGGTGAGTAGATAATGGCTGAATTTACATTTTTGGCTGCACTATCTGTTTAAGGTCTTTTGATAGGACAGACAAAATTTGAAGTCAACCGCATTAAATCTGCAGGAGGAGTTTGTCAAAGAATGATCCCTGGAAATGGTGAAAATTGCACAAAAGTGCCAGAGTAAATTCAAAATGGCCAACTTCCTGTTGGGTCGAGCGCATGGGTCCAAGTGACTTTTTTTTAAATGTCTTGAGATGTGACGTGTGCCTACCAAGTTTTGTACGTGCAGGTGACAGGAGCTTCAGCTTCGTGTATACCGTTGGACAGTTCCCATACTAGGCCCTGTCAAGCTCCCCGCTGAGCAGTGGTAGAAAGACTCAAGTCATTTTGCAGAGCGGTTGGTCCTCCTCAGTGTCCTGAGGAAGTGTAGTCTCTGTTTGGCCTTTTTCACCAGAGCAGTGGAGTTTATCGTCCACCTGAGGTCCTCACTGATGTGGGTTCCCAGGAATCTAAAACCAGGGACCCTCATGAGGCCGCTCCGATCCACACTCCATTTCAGAAGGTGGCGGTGATGCACCTAAAAGCTGTTTGCCAACCGCCATTAAACATCAGTAGAAGAAGAAGAAAGTCAGCAAACAGTCCACTTTAATTTAAGTCCATGAAAATGAGTGGCGTATACATCGACATTGTTGTTTGTCTTGGCAGCTGACAGTTATGTGGCTGCCACTGCTGGCTTACACTTTACACTCCATTAAAACAGCTTTGTTGGCCCTCGCCATTACATTTTTAAGTGGTGCACCAGTGCTCTGAAATGGAGCAGACCCATGGTTACACCACGGTCACATGACTTCAATTTTGCCACCACAGCAAGGCTTGTTTAGCCACTTGTTGGTAACAGCCATTTTTAAGACACATAAAAACTTCTAAAGGCACAATGGGGTTTTTACTGACATGTTTTCTGTCAGAGAACAAGACATGAACGTCTCTTTAGCTCGTGTTAACCACAGACATAAACAAAGTTCCACTGACTTCAGGACGAGTCTCTGCAAACATGTTAATGCATTTCTATGTTTGAGGGAAATGTCTGTTTTGTGTGGATGAAGCCAAATCAATCACTTAAACTGTGAACCAAATCTACCTTCGGGTACAAATAAAGTTACCATACCATACTTTACCTTACAGCATAAAACTACGGTTACACAAAAAATATATAAGCTATCAAAAAGCTGAATCATAGCGTAATAGTTGAAGTTCTTGTGACCCTTTAAAGTCGAAATGAAGTCTGTAGCTGAAAGTACGCGGGAGCAGTAGCGTTTTGAAGTGGAGTGGGTTTCAGAGGATTTGAAGGTTCTCTCTATTGGTTTACATTTTAAAAAAAAGTTTTAAAAAGCTGAATTTAATTAAAATTCTAAATGTTAGAAACCTGAAAAGAAAAGGATTTTTGGATGGTTTCTGGAGCTGAAAGTACGCAGAAGTAGTTAGATGCCCAAAAATGGTTCAAGATAGAGAGTACCGATGAGGATAACACACCGTGACCTCCAACATGCACTGGGGCGGAATCAACACAACTGAGACCATGGTTCCCAGAAACCAGTGGATTGCCCCCTCTGGGTTGGGAGAGAGTTTCTGCCCCAAGAGAGGGAGTTCAAGTATCTCAGGGTCTTGTTCATGAGTGAGGGTACAATGGAGCGTGAGATGGATGAAGGCATTGCGCCCCTCCATTGTGGTTCAGAAGGAGCTGAGCCAGAATGCAGAGCTTTCAATTTACTGGTCTATCTACATCCCAACCCTCAGCTATGGTCATGAGCTCTGGATAGTGACTGAAAGAATGAGGTCACAGATACAAGCGTCTGAAATGAGTTTCCTCTGTAGGGTGTCTGGGCTCAGCCTTAGAGATAGGGGGAGGAGTCAGACATTCGGTGGGAGCGACCTCAACGAGTCTCTCCTCATCTATTCTAGTAGAGCTGCCAGCGCTGTCTGAAAAATAATCTTACATTGTCTGAAAAGATGTTAAAGTTCAGATTTTTTTTAAAAGTAAAAAAAATTAATGAAGTATTTAAAACGATAATATTAAATCGTCCAATAAAATGTGAAAAAGTCTCAGAAAAAAGATAAAATGTCTGAAAAATTATATTAAAATTGTCCAATTAAATGTTTAAAAAAAAAGTCCATAAATGTCTGAAAAATATGAATACATTGCCCCAAAAAACAGAAAAGATGTCTGTCTAACGTATTAATTAATTAGATGTCCATTTTTTTTAAGTCCAATAAAATGTTGATAAAATATCTGAAATATGATATTAAATTGTCTGATAAAATGTAAAAAACAAGTCTGAAAAAAAGTTGATAAAATGTTTGAAAATATTATAAAGAAGAGAATGGCCCCAACCAGTGAGAATAATTAGTATACTTGCATGAAATCGCAGTCTCAGTGTGTGTTTCCTGTTTCCTGTTTGGTGCAGAGGTCCAGCAGCAGCTGTTGGTGGTTAAAGAAGAGGTTCCCCCTGAGCAGCAGGAGTGGAGCTCCAGTGTGGACCAGGAGGACCCAGAGCCCCCACACATTAAAGAGGAAGAGGAGGAACTGTGGAGCAGTCAGGAGGGAGAGCAGCTTCAAGGGCTGGAGGAGGCTGATATCACCAAGTTCACATTCACTCCTGTCCCTGTGAAGAGTGAAGATGATGAAGAGAAACCTCAGTCTGAGGGACACCACTATGGAGGACCAGGACCAGACAGGAACTCAGGTCCAGACTTAGAACCAGATACTGAGGACAAGAAGCCAGATGATTCTTTAGTTGCTGAGATTGAGGTCAGTGTTGATGACTGGAAAGAACCCAGAGAACCTCAGTCAGGTTTAAAAATGGATGAACTTCCTGTCACTGATTCCAGATGTGGTGCTGAAGGGAAACCATTTAGCTGCTGTGAGTGTGGGAAAAGATTTGCCTTCAAGTGGCACCTCAACAGACACATGGGATCGCACACAGGCAAGAAACCTTTCAGTTGCTCAGTTTGCGGTAAATGTTTTTTGTGCAGGTCCGATCTGAAGAGACACATGACAATCCACACAGGAGAGAAACCGTTTAATTGCTCCGTGTGTGGTAAAGCCTTCAATCAAAGCGGGAAACGGAAGCAACACATGAAAACCCACACAGGCGACGAACCGTTCAGCTGCTCTGTGTGTGGTAAGAAATTTTTGTGCAAGGCGTATCTGATAAGACACATGAGAACTCACACAGGAGAGAAACCATTCAATTGCTCTGTGTGCGGTAAAGCGTTTAGTGCAAGTGGGAAACGGAAGCAACACATGAAAACCCACACAGGTGATGAACCATTCAGCTGCTTGATTTGTGATAAAAGATTTTTGTGTAAGGCGTCTCTGATACGACACATGACAACTCACACGGGAGAGAAACCATTCAGCTGCTTGCTGTGTGGTAAATCTTTTAGCGAAAAGGGAAATCTGAAGCTACACATGAGAACTCATACTGGAGAGAAACCATTCAGCTGCTCTGTTTGTAAGAAGTCTTTTACACAGAGTGGAAGTTTATACACACACATGAAAACTCACACAGGAGATAACAGCTTCAGCTGCTAACTAAAAATACACTTGGTTTCAATTTCGCCATATGCCAGGAGGCTGATGGACAGGATAGTGGAGGACCAGAACCAACCAGGATCTCTGATCCAGATACACATTTACGACCAGATACTGATGACAGGACTAGAGACAGTAGTGTTGGAGTGACTGTCAACTGCCGTGGACATTGGAAGGAGCATAAACCAACCTGCTTCTGTAGGGATTCAGGGCTGGAGGAAGACCTGGACTTGGAACAGGGACGCTGCTCGTTGAAAGACTTTGATCAGGTCCTGTAAGACCACTGGGACACTGTCTCTGCACTCCTCAAATAGAGACTTGGTCCTATTGAGGAGGTCTGTGAATGAGGATGCAGGAGATTTAATGTCTGTTGCGAGTTCTACGTGCCGTCCAAACTAGACCATGATTGACCCGAATAATTTGAAGCTTCGTTCGTTGCCATGGTCATCGATGTCGGCATCAGTACTTGATTGCTCTGTATAAAATAAAGGCACTGGACATGTTCCACTTACCCAAACACCACTGCAGACCAAGTACCCCTCCTCATGACAACGGCATTCCTCGATGGCAGTGGCCCCCAGCAGGACCACACACCACCACAAGACCTGCTTAAGACTGATCTGAGGAACATGACATAGAGCTCAAGGCATCCCCCTGGCCTACGAATTCCCCAGAGCTCAGTCTGATCGAGGATCTGTGGGACTTGCCAGTACTTCACTTCACAAGTCAATGGACCAAAAGAATCCACTACCAACACCCCAGTTCCAGAGATGCTTACTACCCATGTGGATAGTAAATGAGCTGGAAAAAAAAGGGGCCTGTATAGGATTGTCAGGTTCCATACGAGTTCCATAGTGGCCCCATGTCAATTGCCCACATGGGTGGTTTTACTCAAGAGGGCTCTAGATGAGATGTCCATGCTGGGCACATACCCACTTGGTACTCATGTAGCTCTAGCATAGCCCATGTGGGGCCCACTTGAGTAAAATGATAAAAATTGGCATGGGGCCACTATGGAACCCTTGGAGAATCCAATACAGGGCCCATTTTTCACCTCATTTACTAACCACATGGGCCCCACATACAAATGCTGGCTGGGTCTGTGGATTAGGGTACTTCTGGGGCATGACCCACAAATGACCTGAGGAACATGACAAATTTCTCAAGGCTTTGGCCTGACCTCCAAATTCCCCAAAACCCGATTTGATCAAGCATCTCTGGGACTTGCTAGTACTTCACCCCACAACCCACAGAAATCAAATGATCTGCTGCTAGGCGCTACAGGACACCCCTCAGAGGTCCTGTACCCATGCCTTGACAGGTCGGATGCAAGGCCAATTCAGAGAGGTGCCTCTTTGGATCAGGGGTATTTCTGGAATATGCCCCACAAATCTTTGAGCAAATTGGGATCTGGGGAATTTAGAGGCCAGATCGACGCCTTGCACTCTTTGTCATGTTCTTCAGGTCATTCCTGAGCAGTTTTTGCAGTGTGGCATGGTGCATTGTCCTGCTAGGGGGGCCACTGACGTCAAGGAGGGCTGTTGCCAAGAGGTGGGGGAACTGAATCTGCAACTGTATCAGTTATTCTCAGACAAGGACTTTCAACACAGTGATACTTTCGTGGCTCTGACTCACCCTAATCTAATGTCAGTCACCAGCAGGCGGGCACTCCTGAATCAGGGATAGTTTGACCACATGTGACAGGCTTACAGATAGGCTAGCAAGATGCTACAAGCTTCAATGCCCAGAAACTGATATTCGGGACATACCTAATAAATGGTATAATGTTCCTATCTGTAGTGTTTCTATATTTCATTTGGACCACTGGCTCCATGATACTTAGATGCTTGCCCAAATTCCAGCTAGCTGGCTTATGTTATCTTAGATTACGGTTTTTCGTTAGCCATCCCTGCATTGCTCTCGGCTCATAGAGAGCACTTTTTACCATTACATTATTCATTTGTGCTTAAATCACCATTTTTCATATGACTATGTTAGTGCCATGGATCACTTTAGCTGGTGAAGTAATTTGGCAAGCTAGCCAACTGACATGTCCACTTTGATAGCATTTTGTCAACAATAAAGTTAGTGAGCAAGCAAGCTAAAGTTAGCCAGCTAGCTGTATTTAAGTTACACTGCATTGATCTGGTGTTGGTTGTTTCGTAACATTGCCTCATAAAATAATTAGCAAAATTAGCATTTGGTGAAGACATATTTGGTGAACACATATTAGCACAACCAAGCGAGCGCCCATGCAAAAAAATGTGGGTACTGAGGATACACACATGCATGCTTGAAAAATCTCCACAAGAAGGACTCAGTAGAATTTGAAGGATCCTCGACATTGGAACAGTCCCAGGTTTCGATGATGTAGCCTCCTAAAAATTCAGCCGTTAACAGATCCTTCCTTAACTTTGAGGATCACCGAGTATTTCACTACATTAGCTAGCTGGTTCATTGTTTTCTCTAAGCTTTGATAATGTCATCAAGTATTTGTCTGTGTTCAAACTGAGTTGGTTGAATCAGTAAAAAGCAGGGAGTGTTTCCCAAACTGAAAGGACTTAATAAATGGAGGGATACAACTTTGAATGGCTTCATTTTGTATTTATTTTACTGCAGCCAAAATTGCACTATTTATCACAGCTGGAGACTCTAAATTAAAAAAACAAAAAAAGTTATTTATTCATTTAAAAAAAAATAAAGAGAAGATTTACAGAAGACCTGGGTTTAGAAAGCATGTTTTCTTTAAAAATTGTTTAAGTTCCACTATTTATCACAGCCAGAAACTGGAAATGTAAACTGTAATTTTTTTTAAAATTTTTTTTTGTAATTTAAGTTTTTGTTTTAAAAGAAAACGTGGCTTTGGAATGTTTATTTTCTTTAAAAAATTGCCAAAATTAGAGCATTTATCACAGCCAGTGATAAAATAAATTAGTGTAAATTAAAACACTTTATTATCATTATTATTATTTTGAAGAAAATGTGGGTTTGGAAAGCAGTTACACCATTTACCTAACTGTCCCTTTTTCTGGTAGTACATTTCATATTTACATATACAAACATTTAATTCCCTTACTTCCTGCGTGTTTCTCTGGGCAAACCTGTAATCTGGACTTTTATTTTGAAGGAGAGCAGCTGAGCTGCCCCGGAAGCTCTATTCTTTCCTGTGGCTAACTTGACAGTGTTTGAACAAGATGGCGTCGAGCAGAAACGTCTGTTAGCAGAGTGTCTTTGTTGTGTTTTTAAAGTGTGAAGATGTGTAAAGTCCAAATGCTGAGAGCGTTGGTGAAGCAGCGACTAACTGCGGCTGCTGAAGAGATATTTGGGCTGTTTGAAAGAACGATAGCAGAGTACGAGGAGCAACTTTGTCGCTCAAAAGAGGAGAACGAGCGACAACGGAAACTACTGGACGCTGTTTACAACCCTCAGCTCAGGTTACACAGAGCAGGTTAGTGTCTTCTTCTTCTGTGGTTATAAACACAGAGCAGGTTAGTGTCTTCTTCTTCTGTGGTTATAAACACACAGCAGGTTAGTGTCTTCTTCTGTGGTTATAAACACACAGCAGGTTAGTGTCTTCTTCTGTGGTTATAAACACAGCAGGTTAGTGTCTTCTTCTTCTGTGGTTATAAACACACAGCAGGTTAGTGTCTTCTTCTTCTGTGGTTATAAACACAGAGCAGGTTAGTGTCTTCTTCTGTGGTTATAAACACAGAGCAGGTTAGTGTCTTCTTCTGTGGTTATAAACACAGAGCAGGTTAGTGTCTTCTTCTGTGGTTATAAACACACAGCAGGTTAGTGTCTTCTGTGGTTATAAACACACAGCAGGTTAGTGTCTTCTTCTGTGGTTATAAACACACAGCAGGTTAGTGTCTTCTTCTGTGGTTATAAACACAGCAGGTTAGTGTCTTCTTCTGTGGTTATAAACACAGAGCAGGTTAGTGTCTTCTTCTGTGGTTATAAACACAGAGCAGGTTAGTGTCTTCTTCTGTGGTTCTAAACACAGCAGGTTAGTGTCTTCTTCTGTGGTTCTAAACACACAGCAGGTTAGTGTCTTCTTCTTCTGTGGTTATAAACACAGAGCAGGTTAGTATCTTCTTCTGTGGTTATAAACACACAGCAGGTTAGTGTCTTCTTCTGTGGTTATAAACACAGAGCAGGTTAGTGTCTTCTTCTTCTGTGGTTCTAAACACAGAGCAGGTAAGTGTCTTCTTCTGTGGTTATAAACACAGCAGGTTAGTGTCTTCTTCTGTGGTTATAAACACAGAGCAGGTTAGTGTCTTCTTCTTCTGTGGTTATAAACACACAGCAGGTTAGTGTCTTCTTCTGTGGTTATAAACACACAGCAGGTTAGTGTCTTCTTCTGTGGTTATAAACACAGAGCAGGTTAGTGTCTTCTTCTGTGGTTATAAACACAGAGCAGGTTAGTGTCTTCTTCTGTGGTTATAAACACACAGCAGGTTAGTGTCTTCTTCTGTGGTTATAAACACACAGCAGGTTAGTGTCTTCTTCTTCTGTGGTTATAAACACACAGCAGGTTAGTGTCTTCTTCTGTGGTTATAAACACAGAGCAGGTTAGTGTCTTCTTCTGTGGTTATAAACACACAGCAGGTTAGTGTCTTCTGTGGTTATAAACACACAACACGTTAGTGTCTTCTGTGGTTATAAACACAGAGCAGGTTAGTGTCTTCTTCTGTGGTTATAAACACACAGCAGGTTAGTGTCTTCTTCTTCTGTGGTTATAAACACACAGCAGGTTAGTGTCTTCTTCTGTGGTTATAAACACACAGCAGGTTAGTGTCTTCTTCTGTGGTTATAAACACACAGCAGGTTAGTGTCTTCTTCTTCTGTGGTTATAAACACACAGCAGGTTAGTGTCTTCTTCTGTGGTTATAAACACACAGCAGGTTAGTGTCTTCTTCTGTGGTTATAAACACACAGCAGGTTAGTGTCTTCTTCTGTGGTTATAAACACAGCAGGTTAGTGTCTTCTTCTTCTGTGGTTATAAACACACAGCAGGTTAGTGTCTTCTGTGGTTATAAACACACAGCAGGTTAGTGTCTTCTTCTGTGGTTATAAACACAGAGCAGGTTAGTGTCTTCTGTGGTTATAAACACACAGCAGGTTAGTGTCTTCTTCTGTGGTTATAAACACACAGCAGGTTAGTGTCTTCTTCTTCTTCTGTGGTTATAAACACACAGCAGGTTCGTGTCTTCTTCTTCTTCTGTGGTTATAAACACAGAGCAGGTTAGTGTCTTCTTCTTCTGTGGTTATAAACACACAGCAGGTTAGTGTCTTCTTCTGTGGTTATAAACACACACCAGGTTAGTGTCTTCTTCTGTGGTTATAAACACAGAGTAGGTTAGTGTCTTCTTCTGTGGTTATAAACACAGAGCAGGTTAGTGTCTTCTTCTGTGGTTATAAACACACAGCAGGTTAGTGTCTTCTTCTTCTGTGGTTATAAACACAGAGCAGGTTAGTATCTTCTTCTGTGGTTATAAACACACAGCAGGTTAGTGTCTTCTTCTGTGGTTATAAACACAGCAGGTTAGTGTCTTCTTCTGTGGTTATAAACAGAGCAGGTTAGTGTCTTCTTCTTCTGTGGTTATAAACACACAGCAGGTTAGTGTCTTCTTCTGTGGTTATAAACACAGAGCAGGTTAGTGTCTTCTTCTGTGGTTATAAACACACAGCAGTATTTTAGTCATATTCATTTTATAAAGGGGACTAGTAATTTTGACCTAAACTGTATATTGCTGCTGTTGTTTGGGTGGGCCTCACCATCCCTCATGACAACCCCATCGGGTTGACGTGGACTGGGGGCAATGGTGCATTCATAGTGTTTCCTGGTGCTGCCTGCCCTGACCCCTGAAAGGCCTACACATGGGTTGAAATCCTTGGCACTGTGGGGGTCTGAGGTGCGATTGTCACCACCACCGATGGAGCTTCAGTTTGCTCCGATGTCACCACTGGAGCTTGAGTCTTGGCCTTGTTTTTGTCCTCCTTTTGTTGCTTGGACAGTTCTCCCAAGTGTGCTTGTCCACGTGATGGACAGTGTGCTCTGAAAATAACTGCCAGTCCATTTTCATTAGTCTCAGAATGTTGTCTCTTCATTTCTGCCTATCTTGACATAGCATTTTTGATTAGCAGCTTGAACAGGCTTTCAGTCACTCCAACTTTACTCCTGCTGTGCTTCGTGGGTGTAATGTACCCTCCAGTTGCACCACCATTCCTCGTGTATCACCTCTTCACCCTTCACCATCAGGGCTTCCATGGGACGCCATTATGGGTGCTGATGCGAGCGTTGACATTTGCTTTCTTCACAAAAATATTCACGTATCTGGAGATTCTGAGCCTGGGTTTACACAAGTCTTCTTGAGTTGCTTGAGTTAGTCTGTCGAATTTGACTTTGGGCCTCGGATGAGATCTCTGACACGGGGAGAACATATCAGAGCACCTGGAGGAAACCCACGCTGACACAGGGAGAACATATCAGAGCACCTGGAGGAAACCCACGCTGACACGGGTAGAACCTGTCAGAGCACCTGGAGGAAACCCACGCTGACACGGGGAGAACATGTCAGAGCACCTGGAGGAAACCCACACTGACACAGCGAGAACATGTCAGAGCACCTGGAGGAAACCCACGCTGACACGGGGAGAACATGTCAGAGCACCTGGAGGAAACCCACACTGACACAGGGAGAACATGTCAGAGCACCTGGAGGAAACCCACGCTGACACAGGGAGAACATGTCAGAGCACCTGGAGGAAACTCACGCTGACACAGGGAGAACATGTCAGAGCACCTGGAGGAAACCCACGCTGACACAGGGAGAACATGTGGGAGCACCTGGAGGAAACCCACGCTGACACAGGGAGAACATGTCGGAGCACCTGGAGGAAACCCACGCTGACACAGGGAGAACATGTCGGAGCACCTGGAGGAAACCCACACTGACACAGGGAGAACATGTCAGAGCACCTGGAGGAAACCCACAGGGAAAGGCTTCTTTCTTTTTTTCCCTTGCACTTGCTTCAGTGTTGGTTTAAATTTTCCTTGTAGTTTGCCTTCCTTGTCCAGCCCTTCGTCCTTAATCCCCTCTTTTTTTCTGGTAGCACAGCAAACTGTCCTCCTTTAGTTGGGTTATCCTCATTGGGTCAGCTGTAGTCTGGTTCACCTTTTTTCTTTTCTGATCCATTAACTTCATTTGGCAGTGGTTTTTTTCATTGTTCCAAGACTGCAGCTGTGTCTCCATCCTGCCCATCTGAGCTACTGCAGTCCTCATCTTTCCTTCATTCTTCGTCCATCTCCTTTATTGTTTATGTCTTTAGCCTTGTAGTGCTTTATGTCATCTTCTGTAGGTGCCCTCTTCTGGCCATTGTTAGTTTCCTGTTGTCATCCTGTGCCACTTTTTTATGCAATTTTCTTGTCTTGGTATGGCCCCCTTTTAGCCTTGTTGTGCGCTGCTTTCTTGTTTAGGAATTTCAGGATTTCTCTCTACGTCCTTTATCTTTATTTATATCCTTATTGACATAAATATTTTCTTCACAGTGACAGTGACTTTGAATATCTTCCGTCTTGACCTTTGTGTTCCATCCTCCTCAGGGTATTTGGTTATGTAGCACCATTTTCCTGTTTCCTTGTGGACTCTCCTGGGGCAGAGGAGATGCACGCCGCAGATCTACAGTCACGCTGTTGTGTCAGCCTGCTGTGGCAAATCCGTCTGGTACTCTAAGAAATGGATTCAAAGGGATGGTTGTTACAGCACTTGGGTTATTACATTGTTACTGCAGTACTTGCATTAGCATCCATGAGGTCAATAAATTGGGCAGGACCTGCTCCTATGGCATACTCCAAAATGCTTCTTGTACCTGAGTCAAACTGATGAATCTTGTGATCACCTGTGTTTCCTGACATTGCTCCACACCCTTTTTGTCTCTATATTTTTTACTTTAGGCAAAAATATGTCCTACATATATATAAATGTGTGTATATCCTTCACTATCAAAATGTTCTAATGTTAAAATTTCATCTTGGCTAACTGCTTCCCTCATCCATTAACGAACATATATCTTGGCCTTGCTCTTAACAGTGTTTTAAAAAGATGTTTAATATTTTTTTCCTAACTAAATTTTGAAAAAGTATTAATTCACACAATTAAGATATAATTTAAAACTGTGCTTTTGACTAAATGTGACTTAACACAAGATATGATGTCTACAGTGATTTAAAACGTTTTCAAATTTCATCATCTAAAACATTTCGAATTTTCGTCGAATAAAATGTTTAGAATTTTCGTCAAACATTCTGAATTTTTTTTCAACAAAATTGTTTTGAATTTTTGTCAGTTAAAACACTGTTTTCATCAACTGGGTTCTGAATTTTTGTGGACTAAAACATTTTCAATTGACATTGACTAAAAAGTTTTGAATTGTTGTTGACTTAAACGTTTTGAATTTTTGTTGACTAAAACTTTTCAGATTTTTGTTGACTAAAATATTAAGAATTTCTGTTGACAGAAATGTTTTGAATTTTCATGTGGTAAAACATTTAGAATTTTCGTTGACTAAAACATTTTCAACTTTAGTCGACTATAATGTTTCAAATTTTCGTCAAATATTCTGAATTTTTTTTTTTCAACGAAAACGTTTTGAATTTTTGTCAATTAAAACGTATTTTCATCTACTGGGTTCTGTTTGAATTTTAGTCAACTAAAACATTTTGAATTTTCATCGACTAGAACAGTTCAGATTTTTGTTGACTAAAACATTATGCATTTCTGTTGACAGAAATGCTTTGAATTTCATGTAGTATAACATTTTGAATTTTCATTGACTGAAACGTTTCAAATTTTCATTTTGAATTTTTGTCAGTTAAAACACTATTTTTATCAACTAATGTGTTCTGAATTTTGGTCAATGAAAATGTTAGAATTTTTGTTGACTAAAACATGAATTTCTGTTGACTAAAATGTATGATTGTCTTCTAAAACTATGAAGGATAAAAATGACTTAAATGTGACTGAAATTAAGAAGCATTTTCGTCTCAAAACAAAATCTAAAATAACTGTCAAAATTAACAACCAGCGACATTTCTCTATAACGTCTCTGTTTCCTGTTTCCTGTTTCCTGTTTGGTGCAGATGTCCAGCAGCAGCTGTTAGTGGTTAAAGAAGAGGTTCCCCCTGAGCAGCAGGAGTGGAGCTCCAGTGTGGACCAGGAGGACCCAGAGCCCCCACACATTAAAGAGGAAGAGGAGGAACTGTGGAGCAGTCAGGAGGGAGAGCAGCTTCAAGGGCTGGAGGAGGCTGATATCACCAAGTTCACATTCACTCCTGTCCCTGTGAAGAGTGAAGATGATGAAGAGACACCTCAGTCTGAGGGACACCACTGTGGAGGACCAGGACCAGACGAGGACTCAGATCCAGATTTAGAACCAGATATTGAGGATGAGAAGCCTGATGATTCTTTAGTCGCCGAGATTGAAGTCAGTGTTGATGATTGGAAAGAGACAAGAGAACCTCAGTCTGGTCTGGACACTCTGGAAAACAATGACGTCCCTGTTGGTGATTCGAAATGTGATGCGGATGAGAAACCCTTCAGCTGCTCTGAGTGCGGGAAAAGATACGGCTTCAAGTGGCACCTGAACCGACACATGGGCTCTCACACAGGAGAGAAACCGTTCAGCTGCTCAGTTTGTGGTAAATCCTTCAGCGACAGTGGGAGACTGAAGATACATATCAACACTCATGTGGTTAAAAAACCATTCAACTGCTCCGTCTGTGGGAAAAATTTTTTGCGCAAGCCTTATCTGAAGAGACACATGACGACTCACACAGGAGAGAAACCATTTAACTGCTCCATGTGTGAGAAAGGATTTTTGTGTCGGCCGCATTTGCAGAGACACATGACGATCCACACGGGGGAGAAACCGTTCAGCTGCTCGATGTGTGATAAAGCTTTCAGCGAGAGCGGAACACTGAAGGTCCACATGAAAAGTCATGCTGAAACAAAACCGTTCAGCTGCTCCGTGTGCGGGAAAGCTTTTAGCGATGGCGGGACGCTGAAGGTGCATATGAGGATTCACACGGGAAAGAAACCATACAACTGCTCAGTGTGTAGTAAGAAATTTTTGTGTAAGGCATATCTGAAGACACACATGAAAATCCACTCAGGAGAGAAACCATTCAGTTGCTCGGTGTGTAACAAAAGATTCTTGTGTAAGTCGCACCTGAACAGACACATGACTGTTCACACGGGGGAGAAGCCTTTCACGTGCTCCGTCTGTCACAAAGCGTACAGCGAAAATGGGAAACTGAAGTTACACATGAAAACCCATACGGGAGAGAAACCGTTCAGCTGCTCGGTGTGTGAAAGAAGATTTTTATGTAAGACGTATCTGATTCGGCACATGGCGACTCACACAGGAGAGAAGCCGTTTAGCTGTTCTGTGTGCAGCAGAGCTTTCAGCGACAACGCGAAGCTGAAGTTCCACATTAAGACCCATACAGGGGAGGAGCCTTTCAGCTGCTCGATGTGCGATAAAAAATTTCTGTGCAAGGCGTATTTGATACGACACATGACCACTCACACTGGAGAGAAACCGTTTAGCTGCTCTTTCTGTGGCAAAGGTTTCAGTGAAAGAGGAAATCTGAAGAGTCATGTGAGGATTCACACGGGAGAGAAACCATTCAGCTGCTCTGTGTGTGAAAAAGCGTTTGCGCAGAGTGCGAGTTTGTCCACGCACATGAGAACCCACACAGCAGAGAGACCATTCAGCTGCAGAGTTTGCGACCAGAGATTCACTTCATATAAACTTCTCAGGACCCATCAGTGCGTTGGGCATCAAGCGTCAGTCGAGATCAGAGAGGCGGAGTCTGCGGCCAGCAGCTCAACATTACACATAAAACAAGAAGCTGATAGAGAGGACTGGGGAGGCCCAGAACCAGCCAGGAACACAGAGCTAGATTTAAAACCAGTTTCTCATGTCGAGACCGGAGACTGTTCTGAAGTTGAGACTGACGACAGCGGTGATTGGAGGGAGACCAGAGAACCTCAGTCAGGTTTAGAGTCTCTGACAAACTAAGCCGCCGTCAGTGATTCAAGAGAAACTATTGATGCAGCTGGCAGAGGACTTTGAAGGACCATAGTCAGCCAGGAACTCACATTTAGGATTAAGAATTAATGACGCTGACTGGCCTAATGCTCAGAGTGGGATCAGGTTTTCACTGCAGTGTCATTTGAGTCTCCTTTACTGGTGAAAAACGAAGTTCTGATAATTCAGTGATAAACACGTTTATTTTTAGGCACGATGATGTAGTGGGTAGCGTAGTAGCCTCACAGCAAGAGGGTTCCTAGTTTGAGCTCTTCTGTGTAGACTTTGCTGTTCTCCCTGTGTTCTCCAGCTTCCTCCCACAGTCCAAAGACATGCAGGTTAATTGGTGACTCTAAATTGTCCGTAGGTGTGAATGTGAGTGTGAATGATTGTCCCTGCCTCGTGCTCAATGTCAGCTGAGGTAGGCTACAGCCATCCCGCAAACCCAAACAGGATAAGTGGTTATGGACAATGAATGAATGAATTCTTCACAATAAACTTAATGAGATGGTAAAATAAAGCCGATATCTAGGTAAGAAACTTGTTTTTAGTCCTCTTAAAAACTTTAAATACGCCTTTTGGTCTCCTGCAGACAGATGTCAGTAGAGTCTTGCAACACACACAACTTGTTTTAGAAGGGGGGTCATTGGGTGTTACTGCGGTCAGCGAGATGTTACCACTACCCGTTGAGGGGGGGCAGCCAGACTTTTGGACCTACTCCAAAGAAGGTCCAAAAGAACAGCATGGCGTGGCACAGTGTGTCTTATCTGACAATGGAAACAGAAATCTATTTTTGTATTGTGATACGCCTTGCATTTCTCCACTATAGGCGCCTGGCATTTTTGCCGGAGTGCTCTGAACTCCTCGAGTTGAAAAAACTTCAGCTCAGAGCAGAAAAGCGCCCCATGTCATCTCTTTTTTGGTAATCTTTTCCGCCATTGTCCAGTGGGATGATGTGAGAGGTGGGGCTTCTGTGGTGGTCACGACAACAAGTGTACAGTTGGTAACCAATGGGGGAAAAGATCTCTGTTTATCTGCTGACAGCCTCTCACCCTCAACCAGAGCTACACACAGTACCCTCTGCCTCAACATGGCAGCAGCTACACACTGATTACTGGAGAATAAATACAATAAAATTAATGGTAGACTGATTAAACAGGAAGGTTAGGGTAAGGAGGTGATGGGGTGGTTGCCTTGCAACAATAAAATGGTGCAGCAGGTGTTTTGTAAGGCAACTTGATCCTATGTCAATATAGACAGTGTTGTCTAGATCTATATATTGGATAAAAACATATTGATGTGTCATACCTAGTTTTTTTTCAGCCATAATGAGAACCTACATTGAGGAGAAACCATTACTGCAGCTGATATAGGACTTTGAAGGACCAGAACCAGCCAGGAAGTCACATTTATGATTAAGAATTAATGATGTAGACCTGCCTCATGCTCGGAGTGGGATAAGGTTTTAAAGATGGCAACCTTGTCAGGAGGTGTGGTCGAAATATCTGTAACGTAATGTCTAGGGCTCAGGAGCATGAACTCAATATCTTCCTGAGCCCCGAACTTTTGTTTGGTTACAGTTTTTAATTTCTGCTAGCAATCTGGGATTCAGTGTCCCCGTCCTTTAAAGCCACAGTGTGTAGGAATTTCTCCCATCTAACGCTGAAATAATATATATTGCATTCAAATGGATAGTGCGTTGTCCCCTCAAATTATCCAGGATGGATGACAATTGAAGGACAGTTGAAGGTCATTACTCCACCTGTTCTGGGACTGTCCAGCTATTAAAACACCAGTCGGAAGTTTGATAGTTTCCCTTATGTCAGAGTTCTTTATTGTTCCTGCTGGACCTGAAACCAGAACGGAGCGCTGGAGTCACTGTTGACTGCCTGTGGACATTGGAAGGAGCATAAACCATCCTGCTTCTGTAGGGATTCATGGCTGGAGGAAGACCTGGACTTGAAATGGGCAGCCTGGCTCTTAAAAAAGACTTTGATAAGATCCTGGAAGACCACTGGGACACTGTCTCTGGACTGTTCAAATAGAGGCTTGGTCCCATCGAGGAGTCTTGTATATAAGGATGTGTGAGTGTGTTGTGAGTTCTGTGGATCATCCAACCAAGAGACTGACTGTGATTGACCTGAATGCTTCAAAGCTTAGATTGTTGTCATGGTAATCGATGTCCACATCAATATTCAAATCCATCTATTCATTTTCAACCGCTTAACCGGGGCTGGGTCTTGGGGGCAGCAGGCTGAGCAAAGCATCCCAGACGTCCCTCTCCCCAGCAACACTTTCCAGCTCCTCCTGAGGCGTTCCCAGGCCAGATGATCCCCTCAGTGTGTTCTGGGTCTACCATGGGGTACCCCTGATGTTAGATTAGAGCAAGGCAGAGTCACGAAACTATAAGTTGAAATGTCCTTGTCCAACAATAACTGATACCATTGCAGATCAAGTACCCCACCTTTCGGCAATGGCACTCCTTGACAACAGTGAACCCCACAGCAGGGTATTGCACCATGCAACACAAAACCTGCTAGGGAATGACCTGAGGAATGTGACAGAGAGCTCAAGGTCTGGCCTCCAAATACTGCAGATCCTAATCTGATAGAGTATTCATGGGACATGCCAGTACCCAAGAGGTACCCCCGATCCACAGAGGAGCCTCTTAGGATTAGACTTGTCTCTGACCTGTTGAGTCATGGATACAGGTCCTCTGGGGGGTGTCCGGTGGTGTCTGACAGCGGATCCTTTGGGTCCTGTTGGTTGTGTGGTGGGGTACCAACAAGTCCCACGGATGCTCAGTCAGATTGGGATCTGGGGTATTTGGCCAAAGGCTTGAGCTATTTCTCATGTTCCTCGGATCATTCCTAAATGGCACTTTCCATGGCAGTGGCCGTCCCCCAGCAGGACAATGCATCACACCACACACCTGAGCATTCGAATACTTCACCAGTACGATGGTCCAGCACAGTATCCGCATCACTGCATCGTGGTGAAGAGGGAGCTGAGCCAGAAGGTGAAGCTTTCCATTTCCTGGTCCATCTCCGTCCCAACCCTCACCTATGGTCATGAGCTCTGGGTAGTGACTGAAAGAATGAAGTCACAGATACAAGCGTCTGAAATGAGTTTCCTCTGTAGGGTGTCTGGGCTCAGCCTTAGAGATAGGGGGAGGAGTCAGACATCTGGAGGGAGCTCGGAGTAGAGCCGCTGCTCCTTCATGTTGGGGTGGTTCAACATCTGATCAGGATCCTCCTGGGCGCCTCCTGTTAGAGGTGTTCTGGGCACGTCCCACTGGTAGGAGGCCCCGGGGCAGACCCAGAACACACTGGAGGGATTATAGATCTCATCTGGTCTGGGAACACCTCGGGGTCCTCCAGGAGGAGCTGGGAAGCGTTGCTGAGGAGAGGAACGTCTGGGCTGCTTTATTTGGCCTGCTGCCCCTGAGACCTGGCTTCAGATAAACCGAATGGCAATACATTTTCTGTCAGTTTATTAATTGCGCAATAGCTCCAGCTGTACTTGTACATTTTCATGTTTTTGTGTGCAAAAATCTGAATTTCTAAAGTAACTAGTAATTAAAGATGTTAGATAAATGTAGTGGAGTAGAAAATAGCATGAGAGGAAAAGTACGTACAGTACCTGAATACATGTATTTAGTTACACTTCCCCACTGGGTGCAGTTTATATTATCCTTATGAGTATATGGAGGGTCCTCAGGGTTTTGGAGGGTCCTCAGGGTTTTGGAGGGTTCTCAGGGCTCTGGAGGGCCTTGATGGCAGTTTTTTAGTTCAAAGTAATTAATACCACAATTGAATAAAAAATTGGCTGAATAAATCAGTATAAAGAATTAACCTTTGATTTTGAAAAAGTGGAAGCACTCTGAGGCCCCCTAACCCCTTAAAGGCACAACATGGTTTAGTCTGCCCCTGCACCAACGAAGACTGACTTATCTTTATCCAAAAAAAACGGAAACTGGGGCTCCAAAACGACATGGATCAAGAATGGGTGGGCGGGGGGCCCACAGAGAGTGTTTACACACAGGGCACAAAATTTGTTGCTGTGCCCCTGTATGTAGTCGTCGATGTGTGAAAACCATATCAATACAGTCTACACTTATTTTTGTTTATTGACTTTGAAAAACTTTGTGTAAAATAGTTTTTGTTTCTTAAAATGTGTGTAACCAAAATAAAAATTATTCAATCAAAACTTGTTTTTTGATTCAGAATCTGTTTTTTGTTTATTGCTAAGTAGGGCTGGGCGTATGGCTGAAAAGTATATCACGATATAGCTGGTTCATATTGATAGATAACAATAATTATTGATAATTTTTACCTATTTAAAATAAGGACCAGGAGAAAATAAATACATTTTAACACATTTATTTTAAACTCAGTAGCTTTCTTCTGATTTCAGTCACAGTCATCAGTCAAGGCACACGGAGGAAAATGTAATATCAACACAACCATTAGAAAACACAGATAAATGAATATACATAAGATGGTTTAAAAACTACTATTCAACTATTTCCTCGCTATCCGCACTCATTCTTGCTGCTCATTCCACGATGTGTTGTGTTCAGTGTTGCCAGATCTTGGGAAAGAAACAAGCAGGACCAGCAACCAAAGTGACTTTACAAATAGATTATATTTACTGCCCTTGAACTCTACCAAACCAACTAGCCGACCAAAAACGTGGAAAGAATAAATGAATGAATGAAAATGAAAGTAAAGACGTTGCATATAAGGAGCCATTTTACTTTCACTGTAACAGTGCTGAATGATGAGTACATATTTCACACAGAGTCTGAATCTGCACACTGCCTTTGAATCATCCCCCTCTTGAAGTCGAATCTTTTAATCCTCTCTTTCTACAGATCTTTGACTGACCTTCTGTGTGTATGGGGAGAAGGAGAGGGGCGGAGGGAGCGGAGCTGTGGAAACATCCTGCAGTCCAACCCACTATCAAGAGTTTAAATAACTCATCAGACAATAATAATATATAATTATAGCAAGCCATAATAAGCAACTGCACTTTAGAAACAAACCCCAAAAACCGCAACTACCAATATTTGTAAGCATCTTTACAAAAAAACAAACCCAAAGTCGTGGCTTATAAGCGGACCTGGCAACCCTGGTTGTGGTCACATATGAGGATGGTGCAACCAAACCTGCCGTTGTTAGCTGTTTGCATGACACCGTTGCTAGGTTACCAGGGAGCAAGTGAGTGTGTTCATGCAACCAACCTTGCACAGCCCGACGCTGAGGGTAACTCGCGTGGCTTTCATGTTTTTTCCCGACAGAATAGTGTTTATCGCGAGACGATGGTTTTTAAGAGGAGAGCCTCTGCATGTCCTGATAAACAAGTCTAAATACAGCTTATGTTAACTAGCGGCTAACAGCAGGTTTTTTGGGGATATTTACTTTACAATTTTTTAGCGATTAGATTTTTTTTTTTCACAATTTTATTTTATTAATTTTTTGCAATCATTTTTCAAGCATTTTTTCATGAAACATTTTGGCTTTTTTTTGGTTGTTTCATTCTTTAAATTTATTTGGCATTTTTGGCATTTTTTAAAAATATTTTTTATTAATCCATTTTTTGCCAAATTTTTGTTTTGTTGTTTTCTTTTTTGGGGGGTGGAATAATCTTTTGTCCTTTAAATTATTTTTTGCTATTAAAAAAAACATGCCTTTTTAACCCAAAGCAGGTTTCCTTTCTTTAAAATGTTTTGGCAATTTCTTTCTTTAAAAAACTCTTCCAATATGGATTTAGACAGCATGTTTTTGCGATATTTACTCTTAAAAATTTTCTTTTTGCATTTTTTTTCATTAATTATTTTGGGGGGCATTTTTGTTTTGTTTTTTTCTTTAAAAATTTGGGCAATTTAATTTTTTATTCTGTATTGATTTTGCCAAAATTTTACTCTTTAGAAATAAACTTGAGCAATACTTTTTTCCATTCAAATATGCATCTTTTTCTTTAAATTTTGGGATTTTTTTTGTCCTTTAAAATGTTTTTGGATTATTGTTATTATTTTTTTTACAGGCTTTTTTTCCCCAAGGCAGGTTTAGAGGGTATGCTCTCATAAAAATGTTTTGACATTTCTTTAAAAACTTTTCCTGATTTGATTTTAGAAGGAATATTATTGCGATGTTTAATTTTTTTGTTTTATCTTAAATGGTTGTGATGTGTTTATTTTACCACGATTTTTTAAAGAAAACTTGCATGTTCTCTTCAAAAATTGCCAAAATTACAACATCTATCACAGCCAGAAACTTTAATCTACGATTTTTTTATTTATTTATTTATTTTTTTTGCAAAGTTTAACCAAATTTAACCATTTTTTTCTTTGAAAAAAATGTTTTTTTTTCCTTTCAAAATTTCATTCATTCATAGAAACCTTTATTTAATCACACCTGTTTCAAACACAGAGCTGAAAGGAAGAAAAACAAATCCAGGTCTGAAAATAAAACTTTATATGATTTGGTTTCATGATGATGAATCTTCTCCAGGTGTGAAACCTGCATCAGATCTGGTTCCTGTGGAGGCGGTAGTGTTTTATTCCACCACATGTTCCTCCTCTGATGTTCAGGTTCTTCCTCTCATTTGTCTCTGTCCACACAGCCAGAGCTGACTGTGGTCAGGTGACCTGACTCAGGTGATCTGTCAGTGCAGGATCACAGGTGTGAGGGGACGTGCCCTGGAGAACAAAGGAGAGAGAAATGTTTGTTGGAGAAGAAGGAAAGATGTCTAGGGAGAGGGACAAAGATCTGCAGCTCCTGAAAGTGAATTTAGAAATCGATTGAAGGTTTCAGATTCTCTGGTGAGTACGATTCTTTGCATCGTGGTACCTGAGATATATTTCTGTATTTTGAGGGTAGGATGTAAATGTCTTTATTTTTTTTAAATGATGTTTTAGTCGGACTCTAAACTATTAATTAGCTTACCATTAACTATTAATTGTTATTGCTTAATTTGGAGGTTAAAGTCTTCATAAACAGTTTCTGAGTTTTCAATTCAGTTTTCATCAGAATTTAAAGGAACCAAAATTCTTTAAGTTTCCACATATAATCAGAGCTCAGTTAAAAATAAAGAAATACAAGAACATTATTTAAATAACAAAACAAATTTATTTTAAAACAGGAAGATTATTTAAAAACAAGAACATTAAAAATCATACATTTTAAAAAAGAATGAAAATTGAAAAGTTTTTCAATTGTCTTTTTAAAAATAATTTTTTTGTTTAAAATTGTATCTTTTTAAATTCTTTCCTTGTCTTTAAATGTACTTTTTAAAAGTAATTTACTTGTTTTTCTTTTTAAATAATTTTCTTGCTTCCAAATTCAATTCGATCTCAGTCAACACATCACCATAAATCACAAATTGTTTATTGTTGTGACTCAGCCTCAGGGCCCTATTTCAGAAAGCAGGATCAGTGAAAACTCTGAGTTTGTTCAGCCTGAGATAAAACTCTGAGTTTTCTGTTTCACAAAGCCAGCATAACCCTGAGTCAGTTACGACAACGTACTCTCCACAGGTGTGTCAACGGTGGTCGTTGGAGTCGTTAGAGTCACATGAGGCCATTTGTGAACGACCATTGTTTGTAGAGGTTAAGCTGTTAAGTCTCCTGGGCAAGGATGAAAGGACAGCATTATAGGTGGGGGATAGGTGGTGTCGCAGACCTCCTCCTCTGTTGAGAGATGGCTTTTCCAATTTCACATAGATGGCTTCTTTTATACCTCTTTCAAACCATCTGTCTTCCCTGTCCAAAATGTGCACATTGCTGTCTTCAAAGGAGTGTACTTTCTCCTTTAGACAGCTGAGTCTTGCCCTGACGAGTTAGCCCTTCTGTGTTGGGCCATGTGTTTGTTTAGTGGTTGTTTTGTTTCACCAGTGTACAAGTCTGGGCATTCCTCACTGCATTGGACAGCGTACACTAGGTTGCTCTTCTGAGTGTGTGATGTATGGTCTTTGTCTGAGTGTGTTGCTGGGTTTGAAACATACAGGGATGCAGTGTTTGTTGAGTTTTTCCTTACATTGTACCTTCCTCTCAGTATCTGATGATTGTTGTCATGTGTTTGAACCAGTATCAGTGAGGTTGAACCCATGAGTGTTTTTATACACTCTTTTAAATGTACAATGTCACTGATGACATGTTTCTATACAGATACTAGGCCTACTGGGGGTGATCCTTTGTAAGTCATATGATGTTTTTCCTGCCTCTGAATATTTGGGTTGAACTTTATCCATGTTTGATGAGTCTGATGAAGCTGAAACACGTTGTTCTTAATACATCATGTTTCTGGGGTTTTGACCTTTTCAGACTTCATTTCCTTCCCTGTTCACCTTATAAGGAGGTGAAGTTGTTGTGCCAGAAACCTCTCCTCTCCTTTTTAGATGATGGTACTGATGTTGGACGTCCCCTTCTGGTGTGGTTCTCTGATGAAGATACAACTGACTAATGCTGATTTAACCCACTAAAAGCTGGAGTGACATCACTTTTCTTGTGCTGCTTTCAGATGCCTTTTTCAAACATTTAGGTCTTTGAATGTCTGAGCTAATTGATGTGATTTTTCTCTTTTTCTTTTTTTTTTTCCCAAACATGGGGGCAAAAGACGATGAGCAACTTGGTTAAGAAATGTCCCACAGATACCAAAGAATTAATAGATTTAGAAAATTATTAGAAAAGAAAAAAAAGAGATTAAAGTTAGAGGAAAAACTATAATTATCATTACTTTTTAAAATTATGTTACAGAATTATTATTATTTCAAACACTCTTTCCGGGTCACTTCCTTATTTGTTTAGTGTTTCTTTCTCATTATTTAAAAATATATTCTTAAAGAAGAAGATTTAAAAAAAAATCAAAAACAAATAAATAACTTAAAGAAGAGAAGAAAATTACTTAAAAAATGACAATGTAAAACAAGAACATTAAAACAAAAGGTAATATAAACATTTAAAGAAAATACAAAACTATTATTTGAAAATAAAACAAACAGGAAAATTTATTAAAAAAATCAAACTCAACTCAAATTTATTTTTTGTTAGCTCCTATATTAGGAAGTGGTTGGGTGCTCCTAGGTGCCTAAGTAGTGTTGCATGTATGGAAAAGGGATACTTCAGCTGCCAATATCTAGTTTAACAGAGGAATTTAAATGTACCAAGGTCAGGACAGAGCTCTTGTTATCTGGGAGTAAGGACGTGGTAGTTAGGAGTGTGGTTCCAAATCCAACCAAGGGGAGGAAGTGGAACCCAAGATCGGCAGTTCAGGAGGCAGAGGCAGCTCTTAGGCATGCAGAGATTGTAGGTAATGTTCAGTTTGGCCGGGGAGGACTGGGGCTTGGCTCAGGCAAACTGGTATGGAATAAAGCAGGTCTCAAAGATAAAAGAAAGCTGGTTGTGGAACAGATACGCAGACAGTAGTAGATATTAAGGGGTGCAAAGGTAGTGGCCCAGGCTAAACAGGGACAGTGGTTGAACTGGGAAAGTGTAGAGAAGAGGAAGCTTAGTTGGAGGGACCTGTGGAGTATGGAGGAGAATCGTATTAGATTCCTGGTAGGGGCTACATACGATGTGTTACCAACCCCCCAGAACCCCTTTTGTTTGAGCCCATGCTGCAAGGTGAGTGTGTTTGCTGATCCTGTAACTTTATTTAGCTCCTTTAACTTTAGCTTATATTGTAGTTATGCTATGTAGTGTGTGAAATAGAGTATGGTGAATGTGCTAGGAAAGGTAGTATCGGCACTGTCTCTACCTGGAGCTCGCATGTACGGAGCCTGGGTTTGGTTGAAGGTGGCAGTGCTGTTTGGGCTGAGAAAGCCATGTGTAAGTAAGGTAAAGGAGGTTGTTGGGTTGGTGTGGGGAGCAGTGAGACCTGGCATTAGGGGAGTGTCTCTGAGACGCCAGAGATCACTGTCTAGCCTCCTGGAGGTGTCGTGGGACCAACTAGACGAAACACTGGTGAAAGGAGGTTCCCACCTGATGACCCCAAAGACATGTTAGTTATCACTGCTCACTGGTCTGTATAGTTAAGCCTTGCCATAATAGCTTATCATAGGGCTTAGGAGGTTATTCACTGAGTGCTGATCCTTTCTCTAGAGCACAAACTTCTTGTGTTTATTTGAACTAAAGCACATTTAAACAAATCAGGTTGACCAAAGTGCTGTACAAAGGTAATAAATGCCACAAAATGCATACAAAGGGGCGACATAACCATCAGGTACACAGCTCACACATTTAGAGACACAACACACACATGCACACATCAGGGAAGACCACATCACGGGGACTCAAACGCTAATGAATAAAAGTAGGTTTTGAGGCTGGACTTAAAAGAGTCAGTGGAGGGGGCAGATCTGATTGGGAGGGGGAGGCTGTTCCACAGTTTGGGGGCAGACACAGCAAATGCACGATCACCTCTGAGCTTAAAAGGATAGTGCACCCAAAAATGAAAATTCAGCCATTATCTACTCACCCATATGCCGAGGGAGGCTCAGGTGAAGTTTTAGAGTAGTTTTGCAGAGATCCAAGGGGAGAGGAGGTAGCAACACAACTCCACCTAATGGAGGCTGACGGTGCCCCAGATTCAAACGTCCAAAAACACATCATTGAAACCACAAAATATCTCCATACTGCTCGTCCGTAGTGATCCAAGTGTCCTGAAGCCCCGACATAAAAAGTTGTTTGGAAAAACCTCATTTGAACTCTGTTTTTAGCCTCACTGTAGCCTGTAGCTCTGACTGCCTCTCTGTGCACCGCGCTCACGTGTGTGCGCTTGTGCGCAACCAGCGAAAGCATGAGCTTTGCTCACCTGTGTTTACATCACGTGACACGTGCACCGCAGGGAGAGACAGCAGTAACCACAGAGCTGAAAGATAATTTGCACTACGGTCTTTTAGCAAAGGACAGCCCAACATGTCTGAAGACTTTGAAACTGAGGAGGAACAGCATTTCTTTGTTGAGCCGTATTTGTTTGAGCCCGAGTATAGAGATGGAACTCAGGCTACTGGACGAAGCAGCCGCCGCAGCTCATGAGCCTAACCCTCAGCCAGCTGCAGAATACCGGAGTCGAGCACTGCAAACCTGGTGGTGTAGTTGTTTCAAATGCAAAGCAATGCCAACGGATGAGGAAAGTCTTTGCTGCTCAGACCGGGAAATGGCGATGCCTGCACTTGAGAATCTGGACATCAGTACTGACGAGACTGCTGCTCTTCAGAGACCGTGCATCACCAATCACCCTGAGTGCACGCGCATGTGAGTGCGGTGCCCAGAGAGGCAGTCAGAGCTACAGGCTACAATGAGGCTAAAAACAGAGTTCAAATGAGGTTTTTCCAAACAACTTTTTATGTCGGGGCTGCAGCACATTTGGATCACTATGGATGAGCAGTATGAGCAGTAGATACTTTGTGGATTCAATTTTGTGTTCTTGGACGTTAGTCTGGGGCACTGTCTGCCATTAGGTGTGCTAGCCGCTGCAGCCGGATGAGAGGACTCTAAAAATTCACCAGGGCCTCCGTCGGCATATGGGTGAGTAGATAATGGCTGCATTTTCATTTTTGGGTGCACTGTCTCTTTAAGTCTGGAGCGTGAGCCAGCCAGGAGCCCCTATTAAGCCCTATTAAGGGCTTTGCACACAGACAGGAGAACCATAAAGTCAGTTCTGAACTTTACTGGCAGCCACTGGCGAGAGGCCAAAACAGGTGTGATATGGTCTGTCCTCCAGGTACCTGTGGGAACAGGAAATTTACTTAAAAAAAAAAAAAGTTAAGAAAATTATTTAATTATTGTTTAATTCTTTTAAATTTCTTGTTTATACATTTCTTAAAATATTCTTTTAATTTTCTTTTCTAAATAAATGTTCCTATATTTAACTTTATTTTTTATGAACATGTTTTTAATTACATTTTTAATTCTTATTTTAATTTAAATAATTTTCTTTCAAATGTCATTTTTGCTCATTTGTTAACTCATTTCTTTTGTTGCTCACTTCCTTCTTCTCATGTTGTTAAAAGACATCAAGCCAATTATTTAATATAACTGACTTCCTGTGTGGAACACTGACACTAACAGAAATGAAAGAGTCAGAACTCGATCTCAGTCAACATTTATTTTCTGTAAAAGACATATTAAATTCATTTGAAGCCATCACCGTCATGTTGGCGCCGCTCGCTCACAGCTTCAGGAGCCACTGCTGCTCTCACCAACACACTTGTGACTCTTGACCTGTGACTGCCACGTGAACCTCTTCTCACACACACTGCAGCTGAACTGTTTCTGTCCCGTGTGTACGGAGAAGTGATACGTCAGGTTTGCCTTCTGAGAGAAACTCTTCTCGCACACGGGGCAGCTGTATGGTTTCTCCCCCGTGTGCACCGTCATGTGTTTCTTCAGCCCGCCCTTCTGTGTAAAGCTCTTGTCACAGAACAAGCAGCTGAACGGTTTCTCCCCGGTGTGGATCCTCAGGTGGTTCACCAGCGCACTCCGCACGGCGAAGCTGGTGTCGCAGAAGGAGCAGCTGAAGGGTTTCTCTCCGGAGTGACACCTCATGTGACGGATTAGATTTGGCCGTTGGGAGAAACGTTTCCCGCAAACGGAGCAGCTGTACGGTTTCTCTCCTGTGTGGAACCTCATGTGTCGTCTCAGACTGTCCTTACGACCAAACTTTCGTCCACATTCGCAGCAGATAAAAGACTTCCTGCTGCCATCATGTCCGTCATCGCCAACTGGAACGTCATTTTTCAGAGAGTTTAAACCTGACGGAGGTTCTCTGGTCTCCTTATCTTCATCATCATCATCATCATCGTCATCATCACTGACTTCAGTCTCGGGTTCAGAGAGGTCTGACGCCTTGGCCCCCCCAACTGGTCCTCCACAGTGGTGTCCCTCAGACTGAGGTTTCTCTTCATCATCTTCACTCTTCACAGGGACAGGAGTGAATGTGAACTTGGTGATATCAGCCTCCTCCAGCCCTTGAAGCTGCTCTCCCTCCTGACTGCTCCACAGTTCCTCCTCTTCCTCTTTAATGTGTGGGGGCTCTGGGTCCTCCTGTTCCACACTGGAGCTCCACTCCTGCTGCTCAGGGGGAACCTCTTCTTTAACCAACTGCTGCTGCTGGACATCTGCACCAAACAGGAAACAGGAAACAGAGACGCTACAGACAAATGTTGTCGTTCAAATCACAGCTCAAAAACTCAGTGTTTAACTTCTACAGATCATTTGATGAAGCTTTTAGTTATAAGAATGACTTTCTTATATTTCATTTTCTTTTGAAAACTTTTTTAAAAAAATATAGTCTAATTTCTTTTTAAAACAATTTTCTACTTGTTTCTTTATTTATTTAAAAAAACTACTTTTTTAATTTCTTGTTTTTAGATTTTTTGTTAATTTTCGCTTTTAAATAAGCTTCTTGTGTTTATTTTTATAATCTCTCATTTTAATTTATGTTTTTAATTTCTTAATTTTAAATAATTTTCTTGTTTTTAATTTTTGTTTTTATTAATTCACTTATTTTTAATGTTCTTATTTATAACATTTATTTTTAATTTTCTCATTTTAACAATTTTCTTTCATTCAAATAATTTTCTTTTTGAATAATTTTTTGAATTTTTTAAAAAATTTTCTTCTAAATAGTTTTGTTAATTTTTTAAAGCATTTTTTATTTTTAATTTTCCTCTTATGAATTTTTCTGTTTTTAATTTTCTTTAATTTAAATAATTTCCTTTTTGAATAATTTTGTTTTTAAATTTTCTTTATTTTAAATATTCTTTTTTAAATTTTGTTTTAAATTTGTTTTAAATAATTTTCTTTTTAGTTTTCCTCTTTTAAAATTTTCTTGTTTTTAATTTTATTTTCAAAATGATTTTCTTGCTTTTAAGATTTATTGTAAATAATGTAAAAAATAACTTTCTTGGATTTAATAATTGTCTCATCTTTACTTGTCTTCTTTGAAAATATTTTTAAACTTTCTTTATTTCTGACTCTAATATTTGGGGCACATTAAGGAAATGAATTTATGATAAACAAAGGTAGATACGTATCATCAGTCACTAAACCACTCTTTTGACCACTCTTTTGGCAGTATGTTCCTCTTCTATGAGGTAGCGTTTACTGATATTTGTACGTAGATCAGCAATGTCGGTTAAAGTTGATGTTGTTTTTGATTGGCCGACACCCATCAACCTGAAACCAACCGATGAGCCCACCACCTGTAGGGACAGGCTCTGTGGTCAGGGTGTGTTGTGATCTGGGCGGCAGGCGTCGATTATTATATATATTATATTATATTATTATTATATCTTGTGCAATTATTCAGCTGTGTAATATTCTTATGTATCCTAATTCAATCTCACTAACACCACTCTTTAATGTATATTTAGAAGTAAATATGTCTTATTTCTTTGTGTTGTACTTAGTAGCATTAAACATATTTTATGTTTATATTTAATTTTTTGCACACTATAATTTATGTTTTACATACTGGTGTTAACAATGTAGCATAATGCACATGTTTTTGAATATACTATTTCATTTTTATATTTTATTTTTATATTCTTCCACACTTTATGTACTCAACACATTATACACATTTCATTTTATTTTATTTTTTTCTACTTTATAATTTCTTGAAGCCTATATACACTGTAAGAGCAACGCTAATGTATCCAAGTTATTTGATTTCTGATCAATATCAAAATAAATTACAAAAATTAAATATAAAAATATAATATGTGCATCATACTACAGTGGAAAACTAGTATGTAAAATATAAAATATGTAAATGTGTAAAAAGTATAAAAATGAAATAAAATATAAAAAAACCCCTTCAACCATAAATAATAATAAATAAATAAATATAAAAATAACATATGTGCATTATGCTACAGTGTTAACACGACTAGTGCTGAGTTTGTAGTGTATAAAATATATAAAAATAATAGGCATGTCCCGATCCGATCACGTGATCGGAAATCGGGGCCGATCACGTGGTTTCAGACTCGATCGGAATCGGAAGTTACATCCCGATCAGGGATCGGATATAGGCCTATGACATATCAGATACATGTCAGGGTTTTCCCTATTTGTCTAAAGCAAGACGGCTGCATGGGGGGCGTTCAGATGTAGCTCTTTTGCACTCTCAAACCCATTACTTTTACTGTAGACGTGCGTCATGTGCGCTCATAACCCAAAGCGACGCCAGCGGCGCGCCTTCGGTGCAACGCGCTTGTTTTTCGTGCACGTCCGTGTGTGTGTGGCTGCGTCGTCGCGGACATGTAACGATATGAAATGACGGCGCTTGCGAGAGTGTGAGAGACGATCGTCCGTGTCACCGTGTCAGCTGACTGTTTAGTACGTGTGTATGGCTGAATTGTTTCACTGTTGACTTCCAAGCAGCTGTTGTTGTTGATGTTTGAGCGCTACAGACCCCAGCAGCAACAACAGTCACTGCAGCTTCTACTGAGAGCGAGTCAGACGTAACGCACGTGAGACAGACACACGGACAGACTGCGCAGATGTCGCGGACATCGTTAAACTTTTCACACTGTTGTGTGACGGCAGATGCAGAACCTGGTATTTATTTAAAGTTAGAGAGGGGGAAGGAGTGAGGTGAGCTGGGTGAGGGAGGGAGAAGGAGTGAGTGAGGTGGGTGAGGGAGGGAGGGAGGGAGGGAATGAGGGAGGGAGAAGGAGTGAGTGAGGTGGGGGCAGGTGAGGGAGGGATAAAGGGAAGGAGGCTGGTGATTGAGAAAGGCATGATAAGCTATTTTATTTTTGACCAAATGTTCTTGTTGCTGTCTAATGGATAATGGAATTAATATTATACCGTGGAGCTACTGTACTATTATCATACAGTGAGGTTTTGATATCATGACATGTCTTACAATACTGCAATAAATGTCATGGGCTTGTTATTGGGGTACAGTATTGTAATATTGTGATATTGTTACATCCCTAGTAGAGCACAAAGAACAGAAAAATAGTGGGATGATACAGTTAATCTACAGTAAAAAATTTTACTGCATTGCCAAAGTATCGGATCGCGACTCGGTATCGGCAGATACTCAAAATCAAATGACTCGGACTCGGACTCGGGGGCAAAAAAACGTGATCGGGACATTCCTAAAAAATAAATGATAATAAATATAAAATGATATATGCACATTATGCTACAGTGTGAAGACTGGCGTGCAAAATATATAAAAACTATAAATATGAAATATAATGTGCAGAGTGAATAAAGTGTGTCAGGTGAGCTTTAAAATGTTTCCTGCAGTAAACTGACTGTGTAATTTTTACCTGTGATTAATAAACATAATACTTTGTATGTGATTGTTATAATCAACAGGACTTTATCTGATTAGTCCGATTAGTGGTTATTACACATTAGTGATGACGTCACGGCGCAGCGCTGCTACCTTCGGCCCGTTCTGTTCTGTTAGCAGGAGCTAGCTGTTAGCTGCTAACAGCCTTTGTGTATGAACGGACGTTTCTGCTAACGTTAGCTTAGCACCGACCTGCTTCTGTCCGCTGTTTGATTTTATCCAGCAGCTTCCGGTGGCGGCGGTCCATGTCCTCTTCATACTCGGTTATTGTCCTCTCCAGATGTCCAAAGATGTCCTCCACTGCCGCGGTGAGCCGCTTGTTGATGAAAGTCTTCAGGCCCTGGAGTCTGGACATGTTGGACCCAGAGACAGGGGGACAGAGGACAGGAGAGACACACCGACGTTTCTTCTGCTTGTATTAAAGCTCGGACTACTGCTCGCAGCTTCACGGAAACACACAAAGACGACTTCCGGTTCAGTTCTCCAAAATAAAACGGGT
This sequence comes from Epinephelus fuscoguttatus, assembly GCF_011397635.1. Classification (NCBI taxonomy): domain Eukaryota; kingdom Metazoa; phylum Chordata; class Actinopteri; order Perciformes; family Serranidae; genus Epinephelus; species Epinephelus fuscoguttatus. Next base: position 41,728,809 of record NC_064768.1, on the reverse strand, counting down.
CCGGCCCGCTCAGCCAATCAGAGCTTCAGGGTTCCTACACATTTGGAATTTCAAAATTCCATACTTTTCCTTTTTTTCTAAACATGCTTCTGTCAGGCCAGATGTGATTAACCATCCTGTTCTCATTGTGCAGTCATCAAATACTGCAGCTTGGTCACTACGTCAGACACTCAGTGTTCCTACACATTTGGAATTTCAAAGTTCCATACTTTTCCATACCCTAATTTCCAGACTTCATTCATCTTCTAACCGCTTCATCCTCTTGAGGGTCGCGGGGGGGCTGGAGCCTATCCCAGCTGACATCGGACGAGAGGCAGGGTTCACCCTGGACAGGTCGCCAGACTATCGCAGGGCTGACACATAGAGACAGACAACCATTCACGCTCACATTCACACCTACGGACAATTTAGAGTCACCAGTTAACCTGCATGTCTTTGGACTGTGGGAGGAAGCTGGAGCACCTGGAGGAAACCCACGCTGACACGGGGAGAACATGCAAACTCCGCACAGAAGGGCTCCCACGCCCGGGATCGAACCGGCAACCCTCTTGCTGTGAGGCGACAGTGCTAACCACCACACCACCGTGCCGCCCTAATTTCCAGACTTCTCTGTGTTTTTTTTTTGTTTTTTTCAGAGAATATGCGACATCTGAGTAAATATATCAGTGTATCATATTTCACATCATATTCAATTATTCTTAACAGGCGACTGTAGCCAAGTACCATAATGGCATGCAAATAAAAACTCAATGTCTGGGCTGAGGCAAAAAGGTTGGGACTCTGGGTGCAAGCGATGCAGTAACGAGACGTCGGTGTTTTTCCTTTCATGTGGCTCAGAATCGTTTCTCCCTCATGTTGGCGATGTCAAACAATTTCACACAAAGCTTGCATCTAACTCTGTGTGTGAATTGGGAATCCTTGGCCAACCAGTATTTATATACGGTATTGTGAAGCCATCCATCCAAAAACTTGCATCTACCCATTGTGAACCACGTGAAACTCGTCTTCTTGTCGAAGGTGCAGTTTTGGAGTGAAACGTGATACCTGGGGGGCTGGAGGAGGGTCACGGGGCAGCGGACTGGACATACCACTTGTCAATCAGGTAAAAGGGGCGGTATGTTTTCTGAGACGTTTGCTCTCACACAAACTGAGCTTGGCCCGGCATAAAACACGATCCGGATTGATTAAATTATTTTTGGAAATACCTAATTTTCTATCTTAGAAAACAGTATTTTAGAACAGTGGTAATAGTCTGGAAACATAAATATTTTTCCATTCTTTATTTTTCATTTCCCATACTTTTTAATACCTGGAAATTGATCAGATTTAGTTCCATACTTTTCCATACTTTCCATACTTGCGTAGGAACCCTGAAGCTTCGCAGGGCTGCAACGTCGGCATGTACGTTTACTCACGTACAAGGGCGGCTTATAATACAAAGGGCCCCTGGGCACAAATATGAAGAGGGTCCCACCACCTCTGTTACATAGAGAGAGAAACACAGGCCATGTGGTCGTTTATCCATCATCCATACATTTTATTATTTTTTATTTTACTGTCCTTTTTTTTTAAAAAAAAAAAAAAATTGGCCAAAGGGGGGCGCTATAGCAACCCATTGAAATGTCAAATTTTGAATGGGCATATCTCATGCTCCGTATGTCGTAGAGACATGAAACTTTGCACAGAGATGCCTCTCCTCATGAGGAACACAGTTGCCTCAAGAACCCATAACTTCCGCTTATATAGATTTTCCGCCATTTTGAATTTTTTGAAAAACACTTCAAATGGATCTCTTCCTAGGAAGTTTGAGCGATCTGCATGAAACTGGGTGAACATAATCTAGGGAGCAATATCTAAAGTTCCCTCTTGGCAAAAGTTGGAAAACTTCCTAAAACTGAGCTTCTATAAGGCAATGAATATTGCGGAGGGTGTGGCTCATCACATAAAGGTGTAGAACATCTCAAGGGTTTCACCCATCACCACGCAACTTTGTAGGCATATGACCACACATAATGTGAGGGGACCCCTCCATTATTGAGCCCATCAAACAAAATGGGGGCGCTAGAGAGCTCATTTCTTATCTAGGCCTAACCGCCATATGGATTTTTACTAAACTTGGTAGATATGTAGAACAGGACGCCTCAAGGTGACTGGAGAAATTTAACTCTAATTGGCAACTGGGTGGCGCTATAACAACAGAAAAATGCTTCAAAATGGCTAAAATGCGACCGATCGCTGTGGCTCCCCCTGTGGACCAATGTTGGTGTTTTTCTTCTAATTTTTGGTATGACTAAGTCATGGTATGGTATGCTGTACTCAATGGGTATGGACTAGTTTTACATTTATTTTATTTAGTTATTTTTATTATCATATTTCTAATTTTTATTTTATTTTATTTTCACTTCATTTTATTTTACTTTTTTGTGATTTCTTTTACTTTTAACTGTATTTTATTTTTGGTCATTTGGATCTGTTTGGGGTAATTTTGTGTCACTCTGTAGTGTAGTGTCTTTGCAGTCATTTTGAGTCTCTTACTCGGTGTACATCTTCATTTGAGACATTTGCTGTTTGGAGTAGGAGGCAGTGAAACTGTTTGTACTGGACACTATCTATCAAATATCTCTTGAATCCTTGATCTGTTTTGGTATATACATATAAAGTTGAGGTAAACAAAGGTTTCACCAACTTCATCATCAATCTTGTCCAGGAATCCAGCTCTTGAAGGGTAAATCTGCTTGACTCACATCATCAAGACTTCTGGCCTTGTAGGCCTTATCCTGGGCCTAGTGGTTCAACCGACCTGACTTTCATTTGCCATGCCATCTAAAGGAAGCTCCAACAACAATTTGGAGGAGCCCATCTCCATGGCTCAGGTACGTGAATTACTTGAGCAACAAAAGGATGTCTATAAAGCTCTTCTCGGACAACAGGGGAAAAACTTCAAATCATGTGTTGAATTACTTGTTGATTCCTCAAACAAAAGAGTTGGGGAACTGCAGAGAGAAGTCCAAGACCTCAGGATTAGTTTGGAATTCACTCAAAAGGAATTTCAGGACTTTAAAAACCATTGCAAGTCATGGTGTGATGCTTGTAAAGACACCAAGAATGATGTTGAAACAGTCTGCAAAAGTCTCATCTCACTCAATGACAAAAGTGATTATCTAGAAGGACAGTCAAGGCGTAACAATATTGTCACTGATGGTTAGAATGAATCAGTTAATGAAAAATGGTCTGATTCTGAGGAAAAAGTGGAGAAGCTGCTGTCTAAGAAGCTTCAGATAGATCCTCACAAAATTGAGCTGGAGCGGGCCCATCGGACTGGAAAGCCTTCCTCATCCTCCACCAGGCCCAGGCCCATTATGGTCAAGTGTCTACGTTATAAGGACAAACTGGAGGTCATCAGCAAAGCCGAAGCCCTGAAAGGCACTGACATTTTTATCAATGAAGATTTTCCTGAAGCTGTTCAACAGAAGCGAAAAGAACTTCTTCCAGCCATGAGGGCTGCCAGGGAGCGGGGGGAGATTGCCTACCTGCGCTATGACAAACTCATTGTACACCCACCATCCCATAAACCAGAACCATGGTCGAGGCGAAACAATGCTCTGACTTCTGACAATTAGAAGCAATGCAATCACACATACATACATGTATACACATACAGTACACATGCTTACTCACTCACTCACTCACTCACACTCACACAGTATTTTATTTAATTTCAACATGTAATTCAGTATGTTTGTCTAGTCATGAGCACCTCTATACCATTTCATGCACGATAGCTGTCTTTGTTGCCACTGTCACATCCAAATTTCAGCCTCCATTATCCATTGTTCTTGTTGTAAAATGTGTTACCACCTGAGATGCATGTCTGTCAGTGAACATGATCTGGATGAATGGAGCTCTTGGACTTGTTCTAAATGTGTCTCCTTATTTCCTTATCATGATATTGATGATGACGTTCTGATTGCTGATATTAATCATGATTACTGGAAGACAACTGTTTTAGACCATAGGGTTTTCAATCCTTTTGAATTGAGCCCACAGAGTGACACTAAATTTATGGAGCTTTTTGATCCTGTTTTAATTTTTTTTAGCTCTCTAATTTCAGAGTCTCTATCCTGTGACTATTTTAATATTAATAAGTTAAATAGTCTACTACCTGAAATGCCAAAGCCTCATTCAAAGATGTTCTCCACTTTTCATCTAAATATCCACAGTCTCTCCAGGAATTATGATCCACTTTGTCAATTTTTGTCTTCATTTAATCATGAATTTTCAGTGATAGCATTTACAGAAACTTGGTTAACTGATGAGTCTACATCTCTCTATAGCATCCCAAATGATCATGCTCTGCATCATTGTAGAAAGGCTGGAACTGGTGGAGGTATATCTATATATCTACATGACGAACTTCATTATAATCATAGAGATGATGTTACTTTTAACTCTGTCTGTAATGATGTTGAATCTCTGTTTCTTGAAATTCCCTCCTGTGATATTTTTGATAGTAAAAGTGTTATCATTGGTTGCATTTATAAGCTGCCAGACACTAACATTGGACATTTTAATTCTAGTCTTGCTTGTGTCTTAGATAAAATTAACCAAGAAGGCAAAGTATGTTTCCTCTTAGGTGACTTCAACATTAATCTGTTTAATAGTGAGTCTCATTCACTCACTGCTGACTTTTTGAATATATTGTATGCAAATTCCCTATATCCCTAAATCACTAAACCTACTAGGATAACTTCTTCATCTGCAACCCTTATTGATAACATATTTACCAACTCTCTTAGTAATGTGTGGAGGTCTGGTGTCTTTTACTGTGGTTTTTCTGATCATTTCCCAGTATTTCATTTTACTACAACTCCCATAGGCAAAGAACAGGAAACAGTGAAATCCCCAAGGTTCAGAGTATTCAACAAAAGAAACATTGACCTATTTGGGAAGCTGATTGATGATGTCCCATGGGATAATGTATACATGCATGATGATGTTGAATTTGCATATCAGTCATTTATAGCATCTTTTAACTCTGTATTTAACAGGTGTTTTCCTCTGGTCAATAAGCATATAAAAAAGTAGCTACATTTAGTAAACCCTGGTTCACTCCAGGTCTCCACAAGTCAGCATTAACAAAGAAGAAGTTATACAGGAAATTTATCACAAATCCATCTCCTTTGAATGCTGCAAATTATAAGAAGTATAGAAATAAATATAACCATTTAATTAGAATTGCAAAGAAAAAATATTTCACCAACAAGTTTGATGAGGCCTCAGATAATACTAAAGCAACCTGGAGAGTCATCAATCAGTTCCTGAATAGGAAAAAGGCATCAGCCACTCTTCCTGCTCAGTTTGTTGACAAGAATAGAGTTTATACAGATCCATCCGATATTGCACGTGCTTTTAATAATTATTTTGTCAATACTGGCTCAGTTCTATCAGAAAGGATGCATCCTATCACTGGGTCTCCATCTGAGTTCCTGAAAGGTTGTTATCCTTCTCTCCAGAGCTTTGACCCTCCTACTGAGAAGGAAATCATGGACATCATTGTCAATATGAAGGATTCTGCTGCTGGTTATGATGAGGTCAGGTCATGTCTGATTAACAAATCTATTCCCTCATTCATCAGGCAATTGACCTATATATTTGCTAAATCTTTAGAGTCTGGAACAATTCTGAGTGATCTGAAAATTGTCAAAGTGGTTCCTGTGTTTAAATCTGGAGACCATAGCTCTTTTAATAACTATCGCCCTATCTCTGTCCTTCCATGTTTGGTTTCCAAGTTGGTTTACAATAGAATTATGATCCATCTGCAGAAATGGAACATTCTGTATGAACATCAGTATGGATTTAGGAAAAACTATTCCACTGAAATGGCTGTGCTTCAACTGGTTGACAAAATTCACACTGCTTTAAATAACAAAGAATATGCTTTGGGAGTATTTCTTGATTTATCCAAAGCTTTTGACACGGTTAATCATGATATTTTACTTCAAAAATTGTTACATTATGGTTTTACGGGAATTACTTATACATGGTTTTACAATTATATTCACAATTGACAACAGTTTGTTAACATTAATGGATTGACATCTGATAGGGTGACTATAACCTGTGGGGTCCCACAGGGGTCTATTTTAGGACCACTCCTATTCCTCATTTACATTAATGATCTGGCTGCAGCATTATCCTCCATGTTTCCTGTACTTTTTGCCAATGGTACCAATTTATTCGTCTCACATTCTAATTTTTCTGTACTGATGGCCAAAGCCAACACTGATATAGAAAGAATTTCCAAATGGTTTCTATTAAACAAATTATCTTTAAATGTTAATAACTCTAATTTTATTGTATTTACTTCAAAAAACAAAAAATACTCTAGATCTAACTCTTGTCTTTCCACTGGAAACAACTCAATTACCCAGGTTTCATTCACAAGTTTCCTTGGAGTCATAATTGATGAAACTCTAAGCTGGAAGACTCATATTCAGTCTGTTTGCAATAAAATGTCTAGGTCTGTTGGTATCATTGGCAGAATTCAAGGTTTGGTTCATCATAAGTGTTTATTAATCCTCTATTACTGTTTAATCTATCCGTACCTTATATATTGCAATGTTATTTGGGGAGCTACCTATCCCACTCACCTTCATAAGCTTATATTTTACAAAAAAGGTTCTGCAGGATTGCCACTTTCAGCAATAGGATAGAACACTCAGCCCCTCTCTTCAATCAGCTTAATATTTTATCAATTTTTAAAATAAATGTATATCAAACCTGTATATTAATTGACAAAATTTTGCATCCATCTGCTTCACTTGTGACAGTGATGCTCATAAGTAAGTATAATACGAAACATGCCAAATGTTTACATCTTCCAATGTTTCGTACTAGGCTTCGTCAATTCTCCATCAGATATAGAGGGGCTCAGCTTTGGAACAGTCGTATTCAAATTGCATCTCAGTCTACCTCACTGAAGAGTTTCAAATATAGGCTACGGTCCTGCCTGAAGAACCAAACTTCACTTGAGTATCTTGAACATTTCTCACTATTTTAACAAACCAAACAATAAATAGATTAATGGAGACAATAATCACAGTCACGAGATATTTTAAAACTTTTAATACTTTAATTCTACCATTATATTTTCCTGATTTATACTTTTACTGAAGGAACATTTTCAGTGTAGAGTATTCTGAGTAACAACAGTGACGCAGAGTTACGCCACCTCTACTGTCACATCTGTTATTGTAAATAAGAGTTTCAGACAGCCTGAAAACAAAATGACAGCCACACAACAGCCACAGTCAGTCATTTAATGTGTTAAACTCAATTTTTTAATGGTTATAGTGTCTGTAAGGCCACCAGACTATCACAGGACTGACGCATAGAGACAGAACCATTCACACTCACATTCACACCTACGGACAATGTAGAGTCACCAATTAACCTGCATGTCTTTGGACTGTGGGAGGAAGCTGGAGCACCTGGAGGAAACCCACGCTGACACGGGGAGAACATGTCAGAGCACCTGGAGGAAACCCACGCTGACATGGGGAGAACATGTTGGAGCACCTGGAGGAAACCCACACTGACACAGGGAGAACATGTCAGAGCACCTGGAGGAAACCCACACTGACACAGGGAGAACATGTTGGAGCACCTGGAGGAAACCCACGCTGACACGGGGAGAACATGTCAGAGCACCTGGAGGAAACCCACGCTGACACAGGGAGAACATGTCAGAGCACCTGGAGGAAACCCAAGCACAAATTGGCCTTAATGTGTTGAAGCAGATGGTCCATATCACTTCATCACCACCAGGAATGTGTCTCTCAGGATCATGTCCCATCTCTTAAAGGGATTCAAGACTGTTAAAACCTCATGAAGACTGTGATTGGTTTTCCTGGTGCAGTGAGGACTCACCAAGTCGGCCTACTACTGAACATTTAGTCACAAACACTCCAGCTGTTGTTTCTCCGATGTGTGGACTCTCATGTGCCTCTGTAACTGCGTCCTCCACGAAAACCACTTGTTACAGACTGAGCAGCTGAATGGTTTCTCTCCTGTGTGCGCTCTCACGTGTTCCCGCAGATGTGTCTTGTGGCCGAATGTTTTACTGCACTCGGCACAGCTAAACAGTTTCTTGCCATTATTTAATCCGACATCACACAAGGGAAATTTGGTTGTCAGTTCGGAAGAGTCTCTGGTCTTGTCATCAGTATCTGGTTGTAAATCTGGATTCGAGTTCCTGGCTGGTTCTGGTCCTCCACAGTCCTCTCCATCAGCTTCTGTTCCCATCTGTTGTCTCTGTTGAGTTAAGCTGTTGGCTGGAGGCTCCGCCCCTCTGTTCTCCTCAGTTTGGAAAACCTGTGATGACTGACGCCCGACACACTGATGGTTCCTGAGCTGGTAAAGCCAGGTGAATCTTTGGTCACAAATGCTGCAGGCGAAAAGTTTCTCCCCCGTGTGACGTGTCATGTGTTGTCTCAAATGAACCTTCTGGATGAATCCTTTACTGCAAACGGAGCAGCTGAATGGTTTCTCTCCCGTGTGAGTTATCGTGTGTCTCTTCAGGTCTCCTCGGCGCAAAAATCTTTTCTCACAAACGGAGCAGCTGAAGGGTTTCTCGCCTTTGTGGCTCCTCATGTGTCGCTTCAAACATCCGCTTTGTCCAAAAGACATTTTGCACATTGGACAGCTGAATGGTTTCTCTCCTGTGTGAGATCTCATGTGTCGCTTCAGGTAGCCGCTTTTACCGAATGTTCTCCCGCATTCAGAGCAGCTGAACGGCTTCTCATCAGCACTACATCTCGAATAGCTGGCAGGTAGGTCATCGTTTTTCACAGAGTTTAAACCTGACTGAAGTTCTCTGGTCTCCATCCAATCGTCACTGTCGTCAGTCTCAACTTCAGAAGAGTCTCCCGTCTTGTCATCGGGATCTGGATCAGAGTCTCCGGGCAATGGTCGCACTCCTCCTCCGGGCACTGGTTCTGGTCCTCCACAGTGGTGTCCCTCAGACTGAGGTTTCTCTTCATCATCTTCACTCTTCACAGGGACAGGAGTGAATGTGAACTTGGTGATATCAGCCTCCTCCAGCCCTTGAAGCTGCTCTCCCTCCTGACTGCTCCACAGTTCCTCCTCTTCCTCTTTAATGTGTGGGGGCTCTGGGTCCTCCTGGTCCACACTGGAGCTCCACTCCTGCTGCTCAGGGGGAACCTCTTCTTTACTCTCGGAAACTTTGCGGACATCTGAAGGTGAGAGTGAAACAGGCATGCAGTGATAATCTTAGCACATCATCTGATTTGCACCGAGTTCTGAACGTCACTGAGGTTTTATCCACACTATTATGTTTTTGTTTAAAAAATGTAAAACAATTGTTGCGTTTATGCGCAGCATCCACAATGCTACGGTGTTGTGGTTCCCCCTAAAATGGTGACCTCTGACAACACTGCTGGACCTGTTTTAATGTGAAAAATCTGGGGTCGTGTTTCAGTGTGGACGAGTGGAAACGAACACTTTTGACAATGATGACGCAGATAGCTACATTTAGGGTCTATCAGTCAAAATGTTACGGCCAGGTCTACATACCTTTTGTGATTTCGTCCTTCTTTTGAGGGTACTTCTTTCCCATCGCCATGGCTACGTCCAGCGATGGACAGAGATCCCATTACTGCTCTGACGTGTTGCCGTATTTTGTTTTTGCTCGTGTGTACAGAGTGTTTTTTTTTTTAAAGATTAGAGATTTAAAGATTTTAAAATGAATTTGTTGTAGGACGAAAATGTGTTGGTGTGAATGAAAGCGTGTTAGTGTGGATGAAAACAATGGAAAATACATTAGTGTGAATGTAAGCGTCATCTTTTATTTATTTTTTAAATTTCATTTTACTTTATCAACTGAATATGGTCGCGTCTTGGGCTTTTATTTTGAAGGCCCCTAATACTGAACATCCGTCGTCCGTGTGAATATCGGTTTGTTTTGACGCAGCTGCAGGAAGCTAACTGTTAGCCTGTCCGGCTAGCTTGTTTCAATGCAACATAACGTCTTTGGAGTTACAATGAAGAAGAAAAAAAATCTTCAACAAACCTGCTGTGTTTATTTCCGGTCCCGCGCGGAGCTCCAGTAGTTTCCGTTGTCGCTCGTTCTCCTCTTTTGAGCGACAAAGTTGCTCCTCGTACTCTGCTATCGTTCTTTCAAACAGCCCAAATATCTCTTCAGCAGCCGCAGTTAGTCGCTGCTTCACCAACGCTCTCAGCATTTGGACTTTACACATCTTCCCCAGAGGACAGAGAACCGGCCTGAGGGGTGTCTCGCGCCTCTAGCAGCCGCTCCTCGAGCCCTGTCAGACGGCTACAGCTGCCCAGTCGCCCCGCCCCCTTCCCGCAGAGATAACATCCGGCTCCACCAGCGGACTGTCAGAATAAAACACACTGACCAGCACAACGTCAATAATCTACACGTTTTCAAGCGTTTCCTCTTAAGTAACTTATTGATTAAGAATACATCCGGTTTATGTTTATTGATAAGCAGGGGTTCAGCCCAATACCGCCTGACAGAGAGTTGTTTGTTTCTTGTTCAGATTTTTAAGTCGATGAATCAGAAAACAAATCAAATATCCAACTTGTCAGTGACACACTGAGTTTAATCTCTTATGTGTCTGTATGAAACTGATGGATCAGATCAGCTGTCCAATCAATAACTGCTATCCAATCAGGGGGTGTGTCAGTCGGTACAAGACTTCTGTGAAGGCTGCACTCGTGCATCCTCACTTCCCTCTCCTCCGAAAGCCTCCTCTCTCCTCGACTCCAACGAGTGCATTTAACGAATTGAGACGTCCTACCAGATGGCGAGTCTAAAACGATTTCCGGGTCAATTGATGGAGGATAGAGGACGGAGGAGTCGAGGGCTCAAGGAGGGATAATGGGATGAACCCTGTGCGTTTAATTTTGAAGGCCCGGTGACCCAGAAGTGTTTTTCTCTCCAGCAGCGGATTGTTGTTTTTTAATCAAAATGGCGGCTCGCTGGTTCAACTCAGCTGGTGAAAGAGTCTGTTTGTAGCTAGTAAAAAGTATGATGAACTCCAGCAGATCCTCTGAATGTTTTTAACTCAGACGTATCTCCCGGTGGACTACAGAGCTACTGGAGTTAGCTTAGCATGCTAGCTGTTAGCGGAATTAGCATCACGGAGAGACTGTGAAGATGTGTAAAGTCCAAATGCTGAGAGCGTTGGTGAAGCAGCGACTAACTGCGGCTGCTGAAGAGATATTTGGGCTGTTTGAAAGAACGATAGCAGAGTACGAGGAGCAACTTTGTCGCTCAAAAGAGGAGAACGAGCGACAACGGAAACTACTGGACGCTGTTTACAACCCTCAGCTCAGGTTACACAGAGCAGGTTAGTGTCTTCTTCTTCTGTGGTTATAAACACACAGCAGGTTAGTGTCTTCTTCTTCTGTGGTTATAAACACACAGCAGGTTAGTGTCTTCTTCTTCTGTGGTTATAAACACAGAGCAGGTTAGTGTCTTCTTCTGTGGTTATAAACACAGAGCAGGTTAGTGTCTTCTTCTTCTGTGGTTATAAACACACAGCAGGTTAGTGTCTTCTTCTGTGGTTATAAACACACAGCAGGTTAGTGTCTTCTTCTTCTGTGGTTATAAACACACAGCGGGTTAGTGTCTTCTTCTGTGGTTATAAACACACAGCAGATTAGTGTCTTCTTCTGTGGTTATAAACACACAGCAGGTTAGTGTCTTCTTCTTCTGTGGTTATAAACACACAGCAGGTTAGTGTCTTCTTCTTCTGTGGTTATAAACACACAGCAGGTTAGTGTCTTTTTCTTCTGTGGTTATAAACACAGAGCAGGTTAGTGTCTTCTTCTTCTGTGGTTATAAACACACAGCAGGTTAGTGTCTTCTTCTGTGGTTATAAACAGAGCAGGTTAGTGTCTTCTTCTGTGGTTATAAACACAGAGCAGGTTAGTGTCTTCTTCTGTGGTTATAAACACACAGCAGGTTAGTGTCTTCTTCTTCTGTGTTTATAAACACACAGCAGGTTAGTGTCTTCTTCTGTGGTTATAAACACACAGCAGGTTAGTGTCTTCTTCTGTGTTTATAAACACACAGCAGGTTAGTGTCTTCTTCTTCTGTGTTTATAAACACAGAGCAGGTTAGTGTCTTCTTCTTCTGTGGTTATAAACACACAGCAGGTTAGTGTCTTCTTCTGTGGTTATAAACACACAGCAGGTTAGTGTCTTCTTCTGTGGTTATAAACACACAGCAGGTTAGTGTCTTCTTCTTCTGTGGTTATAAACACAGAGCAGGTTAGTGTCTTCTTCTGTGGTTATAAACACAGAGCAGGTTAGTGTCTTCTTCTTCTGTGGTTATAAACACACAGCAGGTCTGTTACCAAAACTACTTCTTCCTCTTCACCTTCTTCTTCTCTGGTGGTTGTGTGATGCAGTGAGGCCCAGTCCACACGTACACGGGTATACTTTTGAGGTTTTGTGGTGGTGAAAAATGGTATTGATGTGTCTAAAAAACTTTTTGAAAAATATTAAACTAAAAATACCATACAAATGTCAGGAGAAAATTAGATTTTTGAAGAAATGTGCAAAAAATATCAAAAAATTGTCAGAAGAATTTTTTTTGAATGTTTGAACAATGTCAAATGTTGATAACATTTCAAAAGAACACGAATAAATGTTGATAAAATGTCTGAAAAAAATGTTGATAAAATTTCCCAAAAAATATTGACACAACCTTTGAAAAACTGCTGATGAATTTTTTTTTTTTAAAAAAAGGTTGATAAGAATTAAGAATATGTTTGAAAAAAGTTTGATAAAATGTCCAAAGAAATATTACACAAATGTTTGAAATAATGATAAATAAATGTCTAGAACTGGTGATAAAGTGTCAGAAACATTTTGTTGAAATGTCTGAAAAATATTGTGAAAATTTCAGAAAAAAAATATTATAAAAATGTTAATGAAATGGTCTGTAAAACAAAATGAAATACCCCCAAAAAGGTGATGAAAGGTCTGAAAAATAATGTTGCATTGTCCGATAAAATGGTGAAAAAATTGATAAAATATCTCAGAAATAATATTAAATTGTCCCATAAAATGATAAAACTTGTCCAAAATGTCAAAAAAATGTTGATAAATGTCAGAACAACATAATTGAAAATTGCAAAAAAAAAATGTTAATCAAATGTCTTAAAAATTTCATTAAAAAGTCCAAAAAAACTGCAATAAAAGGTCTGAAAAATAATATTACATCGTCTGAGCAAATGTTTAAAAAATGTTTGGGAAAAAATAATCAAAAATATTAAAATAATGCCTGAAATATGATAATAAAATGTCTGAAACAAAGCTGATAGAATGTCAGAAAATGCTTGCATGAAATTTGTCTCAATGTGTGTTTCCTATTTGGTGCAGAGGTCCAGCAGCAGCTGCTGGTGGTTAAAGAAGAGGTTCCCCCTGAGCAGCAGGAGTGGAGCTCCAGTGTGGACCAGGAGGACCCAGAGCCCCCACACATTAAAGAGGAAGAGGAGGAACTGTGGAGCAGTCAGGAGGGAGAGCAGCTTCAAGGGCTGGAGGAGGCTGATATCACCAAGTTCACATTCACTCCTGTCCCTGTGAAGAGTGAAGATGATGAAGAGAAACCTCAGTCTGAGGGACACCACTGTGGAGGACCAGGACCAGAACCAGCGCCTGGAGGAGGAGTACAACCAGTGCCCGGAGGCTCTGATCCAGATCCACATTTACAACCAGATACTGATGACAGCGTTGACAGTGACTTTTGGACAGAGACCAGAGAGCGTCTGTCTGGTTTTATGGGATGTGATTCTGGCAACAAAGCGTTGATCTGTCCTGAATATGTTGACTGGACGGAGATAAGAAACTCTGTGAAACATGATGAAGTCCCCGTCAGTGATTTTCAATGCAGTGCTGGTGAGAAACCGTTTAGCTGCTCTGAGTGCGGGAAAAGATTTGGGTTCAAGGGAAATCTGAAGCGACACATGATAACTCATACGGGAGAGAAACCGTTCAGCTGCTCCGTTTGTGGTCAAAGATTTCTGCAGAAGGCGCATCTGAAGCGACACATGATCACACACACGGGAGAGAAACCCTTCAGCTGCTCAGTGTGCGAGAAAGCTTTCACACAAAGCGGGAGTTTACAGACACACATGAGGATCCACACGGGAGAGAAACCGTTCAGCTGCTCAGTGTGCGGAAAACCTTTCCGGGAAAGTGGAAATATGAAGGCGCACATGAGAGCATGTCAGAAAAGATTCAACCGCAGTGTTTTTGACCAAAGATTCACGTGGCTTTTTCACCTCAGAAACCATCAGCGTGACAATCGTCATTTGTCACAGCTTCATCAGACTGAGGAGAACAATGGGGTGGAGCCTCCAGACAACAGTGTAATTCAGCAGACTGAAGCAACATCTTATATGAGCAACAATGTTGACCTTGCAAAAACTATATGTCATTTATAGCTATTTTACAACTTACTGATAACATTACATCAGCTACTTCCTGTTGTCAGTGAGTGAGGCTATTTCTGTAGGTTCAGTTTGGCATGTAGAAGCGATGAGGCTGGGACTCTCATGAAGCATGAGAAATTTTAGGCAGTTTGGACAGTGTATGCTCAAGTTACAACAATTTCTGTTTTATGGTGAAATGTGTAAAAGGGTTAAGTTATGACCCCTGGAAATGTACAAGAATTGTACAGGAAATTCAAAATGGTGGACCAATGTTGGTCAACTAAAACATTTTGAATTTCCACAATGAACATGTTTTCAATTTTTGTTGACTTAAACTGTTTGAATTTTCATCAACTAAATGGGTTCAAATTTTTGTCTACTACCATGTTTTGAATTTTCGGGGATTTAAACGGTTAGAATTTTTGTTGTCTTCAATGTTTCAAACTTTCATCACCTAAAATGTTTTGAATTTTTGTCAACGATTTTTCTTGACTAAAACAGGACGCCAGCTTACAGAAATGACCAACCATGTTCATTTCTGTAAAAGTCAGACACTGCTGCAGAACACTAATTATATGTCATGTTGCTGGAAATCAGTTGTCAACCCCATTATGTAAATTTCATGTAAATCAAAAGATATTGTCTGACAACATTTGATTCCTGTTGCCAGTAGGTGGCACAATGACTATGGCACCGATTTTTTTTTTTTTTTTTTAATGCCCTCAGGCCTTGAGCCTTATGAAACGAGTGAAATTTGGGGCAGATTGGACCATGTATACTGGAGTTACAAACCACTTCCTGTTTAGCGACCTTGATTCCAATTTCTGATACATGAATTAGCCTCACTGGATTAGTTTAAAGATTAAAAAAACCACACAGACAACATAATGACTAAAAGTTGACAAAAATGTCAAATTCTCGTCGACTAAAATGTTATGAATTTTTGTCAAGTAAAACATTTAGAATTTTTGTCAAATACAATGTTTTGAATTTTCATCAACCAAAAACATGTGGAATGTTTGTTGCCAAAACATTTCAAATTTTCATCGACTAAAACAATCTGCATTTTTGTGGACTAAATATACGAAGGATAAAAATGACAAAAATGTGACTGAAACTAATAAATATTTTTGTCTCGACTGAGACTAAATTTAAAATAGCTGTCAAAATTAACACTGGTGAAGGGAGGGTCAAAAAAAGAATAGAGCCACATCTTAGCCACCCCCCTCCTCTAATGGGTAAAGAACTGTCCCGAATTAAATAAGAGTGTATGGCATTAAAAAACATGAAATAACAAACAGTGATGATTTATTAATTTTAAAAGTATAATAAAATACCTTTATTCACAAACACAGACTATTAATACTCGGCTCAGATTGCTGCGGCTGGATGATGAGAACATATGTGACACCAGAAAAAATTAAAGAAGTCTAATAATGCTATCCCAGACCTGTGTATTAGGTGTGGACCAGAGAAAAAGACCTTTGTTCACTGTGGGCCAGGAGATTAGACAAGCTCTGGAGAATATATTGGGCGTACAATTAACACTGGACCCAAAGTTTTTTTTATTCTAGGTTTGCATCCAGACAAACATCTTACATCCAAGAAAATCCCTTTTATCTGTTAATAAACAGTATACTGTATGATGTTTTGGGGGGGGCAGGGCTGGAGGGAAAACAATTCTCCACAGACGTTAGCTAGCGCTAGCTAGCTAGTTCTGTTGGGTTGTTTTAGATAATAGAGGAAGATGATGCAGGTGTTGCATTCAAAGATACTCATTTGGTTGGTCATACTTTTATTGGTTTATTTTATTTTATTACATATAATTTATAACTTTTATGATTGTTGTTATTTGCATTTTGTTATCTTTAAAATGTCCAACATGTGAAGGAAGACTTCATTTTGTTGTTGGACAATAATCTGTTTTTGATATTCTTCTGTTGAGAACACAGTGTCTTCCAAGTTCTTATAATGTATTTGAGTATAAATAAAGATATTTCTGGGAAAAAAATACCTTCATTATCATATTTTATACACATTTTACAATTAATTTTCATTGACTAAAATGTTTTGAATTTCCGTTGACTCAAATGTTTTGAATTTTCAGCAGATAAAAAGTTTTGAATTTTATTAAACCAACACTTTATGAATTTTTAATGAGTAAAGCATTTTGAATTTTCTTGACTATAACTTTGAATTTTTATTGGCTGAAATGGTTCAAATTTTTGTGGACTAAAATGTTTTGAATTTTCTTCAACCAAAATGTAATGACTTTTCATTGACTGAAACGCTTGGAATTTTTGTCAACTGCAACCATTAGAATTTTCATCGACTAAAATGTTTAGAATTTGTGTTGACTAAATAATTACGAATATTGATCGACTGAAACATTTTGAATTTTTGTCAACCAGATGTTTTTAATTGACATTGACTAGAAAGTTTGAATTTTTTTCTCTCCTAAAATGCTCTGAATTTTTGCCTCCTAAAATGTTTTGAATTTTCATTGTCTAAAGTGTTTCGAATTTCCGTCGACTAAAATATTTTGAATTCCCATCGACTGAAATGTTTAGAATTTTTGATAAAAACTTCTCAAATTTTGTTGACTAAATATTTTTGAATTTTCATTGACATTACAAAGAATCCATTCCCCTACTTCCTGCATGTTTTTCTGAATATGCCTGTAATCTTTTATTACTTTTATTTTGAAGGCTAGCAGCTCCCCTGCCCGGGAGGCTTTTATTCTTCACTGTGGCTCACAGTGAGTCAGACAGTGTGCAGCAGATGGAGCGACTGTCTGATGTTTCTGAGGAGGAAACGCTGGTGTTAAGATGTGTAAAGTCCAAATGCTGAGAGCGTTGGTGAAGCAGCGACTAACTGCGGCTGCTGAAGAGATATTTGGGCTGTTTGAAAGAACGATAGCAGAGTACGAGGAGCAACTTTGTCGCTCAAAAGAGGAGAACGAGCGTTCTCTCGATTATACATCTTTTTATCAACATTTTTTACAGACATGTTTGGACACTGGCACTCTGGTTTTTGATGAAAGTGTGAGGTCTCAACCGGACTGACTTTTACATCTCGAGCACCGCACCTGAAACCTTGTGCAAATCTTTGCTTACAAACTGAGGAACTGAACAGTTTGACTCCTGTATGAATTTTCACGTGTAACTGGAAATCCGTTGGAAAATCAAGACATTGTAGAATGCATTTGGGCCACCCAATAAAACCAATGAATTTTGGTAGTTGTAACCAACCCCTATTGTAGGGTAAATACAGAGGCTAAAGTCTGAGCTGTGACTTCCTGTTACAGTTTCCTGGTTCTGCACAACGGGGGAGGAGGTGGAGGAGGTGTTTGTAGTACAGATGTTGAGACACCTCAGACAGACATGAACCCTGATCATTACAGTGTTCTGGAAGTACTGTATGTACTGAGCCTCGGGGTCTTCTGGTCCCAGCAGACATGTAGAAACTCTTTGATGACGTCCTATAAGACTGAAGAAACAAGTCGTGGCGTGTCTGTGGGTGTGTGTGGGTGTTGTGCTGATAGGGGGCGGGATTAACAGGTGTATATGTCACATGTCTCAGTCAAAGTGTCTCAGATCGCAGACTTCCGTACACTTCAGTGCAGTACACGATGTACACCACGTACTTTTTGCTTGGTGCACTTATTTCAACAGGGTAGTGCTGTCTCAAATTGCTTGCTGTTGTTTTGCACTTTCCAGAAGTGATGATGGCTTTGTGTTTTTTTTTAACTGTCCCTTCTTCATCTTCTATTTCAATAGCAAACAAATACTCGACATTTGACTGCTGTCTCCGCCCACACATAAACTAAACTTACGCCACATCAGCGCTCATTAAAATATGCTGCTGTAGCTAGGAGCAATTAGCTAGCCAGTGAATGCTAAAGTTAGCAAGCAAGCTAATGTAAACACTTATCTTATAAATATTTATTCGGACATTTAATAATATTGCTGGCTACAAACCGCCGATTCTGGAGAACCGCTCGTACACAGCACCACACACCACCCAGACTCTGAGGGCCCGTGACTGACAGGGGCCCTAAAAACATGAGAGTATTAAGATCGTTTTGGTCTTTTTAGAAAAAACAGAGACACAGAAACTGTTACAGATTTATTTAAAGAATAAAATAACATATTTGCAGTTCCAGTAAAAATTCAGGCACATGAAATAAAACATGATGTCACTTAAATTTATTTATTGGAGCTCAACTTTATTTTACATGAAAAAATACAAAATAACTGTTGATAATTAACTAAACATCCAAAAGTGTCACATGACTGTGACATAATCACAACCAATGAGCTTCAGTCCATAAAAACAATCAGAGCTCCTCCTCCTTTTATTTTATCATCAGCGCTTTAAAGGAGAACTTCGGCTTTTTTCAACCTGGACCCCGTGTTACCCCGTCAAGCTCGATCAAAGAGACTGATGTCAACAACAAGGTTTGAAACTGGTCCAGTATTGAGAGCTGGAAGCAACAGTCTGTAATGGAAGCACACAGGCAATTAAACATTGTCATTGCAAACATTGTTGTCAGACAACTGTTTTTTTGCAACAAAAAGACAAAAAAAAAAAAATTAAAAGAAAATTAAATTAGTTTGGCCATTAACTTTTCTCTCTTTTTTTTTTTTTTTTTTTTTTTACTAATTTCCTTGTTTTTCACCTGTTTAATTTTGATTTTAACTTATTTTTATTTTAGTTTTTTGTATTAATTTTCTGTTTGTTTGTTTTTTTCAAATTTTGGGGGGGGGGGGGGGGGGGTAATTTATTTGTTTAACTTTTTTTCCTTTTGAATTTTCTCTTTTTACAACTTTTCTTTGCAGTTCTTTGAGTTATTTCCTTGTTCGTTTGTTTTTGACCTTTTTTCTTCTTCTTCTTTTTTTAAAACCAATATTCTTGTTTTTAATTTCCTCCGGTCACTATTTTTTTTTGTTGCAATTTTTGGGGTCATTTCCATGTTATTTTGCTTTTAACTTATTTTTATTTTTTAAATAATCTTGGGATTTTTTTTTACTGATTTTTGTAATTTGATGGATCAGCGACAGATGACCTCAAACACATGGATGGTTCCTGACGAGCGACTTCTTGTTGAACCCTCGGCCGCAGACGCTGCATTTATACAGTTTCTCTCCTGTGTGAATGGTCATGTGCTCTGTCAGGTGCACGTTCTGTTTGAAACTCTTGCCACAGACAGAGCAGCCAAATGGTTTCTCTCCTGTGTGGATCCTCATGTGTGTCTTCAGGTTGCCCTTCAGGCTGAACGTCTTCCCGCACTCGCTGCAGCCGAATGACTTCTCGGCCGGCGCCTTCTTCTCTCTCTGACGGAGCTGCGAGGACTCGCCGACGCACCTGTGAGTTTTCAGCTGCGTGTACCAGGTGAATTTTTTGTCGCAGGCACCGCAGCGGAAGCGTTTCTCCTCTGTGTGCACTGACATGTGTAGCGTCATGCGTCTCTTGTGCGCGAAGCGTTTGTTGCAGAAGGGACAGCTGAAGGGTTTCTCTCCAGTGTGAATCCTGATGTGAAGCTGCAGAGTTCCTTTCTGGCTGAAACTTTTGGCGCAGAACGAGCAACGAAACGGTTTCTCACCTGTGTGTATCCTCATGTGTGCCAAAATGTTCCCACTGCAGCTGAAACGTTTTTGACAGACCGAGCAGCTGAAGGGTTTCTCTCCTGTGTGAGTCCTCATGTGGCTCATCAGATGGTCCCTGCGGCAGAACGTTCTCCCGCATTCCGAGCAACTGAACGACTCTTTGTCAGCATGACGACTCTCCTCGCTCATGGTGACATCATCACACTGAGGCTCGGCGCTGATGTCGCCCTCGGCTTCTGAAGGTCGATTGTTGTGATCGGATGTCGTGTGAACGTTCCTGCTGATGATGTTACTGGTATTGGACAATTTCTTTCCCGTGTGGATCCTCATGTGTCGGCTAACATCTCCACTGTATCTAAACGTCTTGTTACAGACAGAGCACCTGAACGGTTTCTCTCCTGTGTGAAGTCTCATGTGACTGATGGAGTTTCCCTTCTGAGAAAATCTTTTCCCACAGAAAGAGCAGCTGAATGGTTTCTCTCCTGTGTGAATCCTCATGTGTGCGTTCAGGTGCGGCTTCCGGCCGAATCTCTGACCACACTCGGAGCAGCTGAATGATCGTTCCACAAAGTCGCAGTTAATATCGCCGACGATGACATCATCAGTTGTCAGAGTGGTGAAACCTGATGGAGTTTCTCTGTTCTCCTCCCAGTTCCCGTCACTGACTTCAGTCTCACACGAGTCCAGAGACTCGTCTTCACTGACCGGTCCTAAATATCTGTTCGGATCTGAATTTCTGTCTGGTCCTGGTTCTGGTCCTCCACAGTGGTCTCCATCAGCTTGTGACTGATGAAGCTGTGAGGACTGAGGTTTCTCTTCATCATCTTCACTCTTCACAGGGACAGGAGTGAATGTGAACTTGGTGATATCAGCCTCCTCCAGCTCTTGAAGCTGCTCTCCCTCCTGACTGCTCCACAGTTCCTCCTCTTCCTCTTTAATGTGTGGGGGCTCTGGGTCCTCCTGGTCCACACTGGAGCTCCACTCCTGCTGCTCCTCTTCGCCGACGATCACTTTCCGGACATCTGAAGGTAAAACTGAAACACAGATAAACGGCTGTTAACTCTTTGAAATCTGAGCTTGATTTATTTCAAAAACAGGAAGAAGGCAGCAAGCAACCAAACAAGAAATGACCAAAAATTTGCAAAAAGAGAGGAAGCTTTCAACAAATTTTCTTTTTTTAAATATTATCTTTTTACTCTTATTTTTTTCTGGTTGTTGGGGTCATGTCTTTGTTTGTTTTGAACATTTTCTACTAACTGTCTTTTTTTAAATTTTTTTATTTTTTTACTATTTTTAAAATTAGTCAAAAAGAAAAAAGCTGAAAACAAACAAATGAGAAAATGACCTGAAAAAGTGCTTAAAAATTACAATAGTTCTCAACTATAATTCTAAATATGTATTTTCTTAAATAATTTTCTAAATCTAATCTAATCTAATCTTCTAAGCTTTTGCTATTAGCGAGACACTTCTGACCAATTTGCTTGTTGCCTTCTTTCCGATACTTTTTGAAAACAAACAAAAAAAAAATCACACCAATTTTTAGGGCTTTTTTGTCTTTAATTGATTTAACAGTTGTTACCTCCAGGTTTCACAGGGTTATAGGAAACTTGTGTTAACACATCTTTACGTTACAGCCGCTCTGTGGAGTTTATGTCAGAACATTCCAACAGTGGAAAATAGATTAACTCAAGTACTGAGCTTCATGACAAATTCTGAGGAACTCTTACTTTAAACCTGAGTGAATCCATTATATGCCTCGTTATACTTGTACTGCTCGACTAACCTGGAAATCCAGATGCCCCTAACAAATTCGACTTGCACTGCAGGGGGATCTGGCCCCAACGAGCAGAGCCCGATGAATCGCCAATCGGACCAATCAGATCAGTCTATCTGACAGAGGCGGGCTCTGGGCGGGTGTAACATGATGAGGACAGCGATGCGCTGTAGGATTCGAAAAGTAAATAGCCAAGATGGCAGCTGCTGAATTCAATTTAGCTTTGGAAGAAACGCTAAGCCAGCTACACTTATCTTTTTCCTCAGAGAGGAACAGAAGACTGCCCTAGAAGCCTTCGTTTCCAGGAAGGACGTTTTTGACGTTTTGCCGACGGGATATGGCAAAAGCATAATATATCAGTTAGCCCCACTGTTTGGCAAACAAATGGGGCTTAGTGCAATGAATACGTCACCTCGTTTTTTGCTCTGATTGGCCATCGTGCTATCCAGTTACGTGCAGGGGCATTTAATATGTCTCAGTTAGCGCCGCCCCTTGTGTAGGAAGGGTGTATCGGTGAGAGCCAGACTCAAAATCTTTCTAGATTTGAGTCTGGATTTCCAGGCTATTGCTCTACAGCTCAAAGGGAAATAGTGTAGTATACGAGTCGTATCAGTAACCTCAGAGAACATTTTTAATCTACATTAAACTGCAGATTATAACTTTATAAATATTCACCTCACTTATTTCAAAAAAATATTTAACAGTAAATGTTTACAGTGAAGGTCTGAGGAACGGTGGGGCGGCGCCCTCTGGTGATGGTACAGGTAGAGGTTTGGTTCAGTTTAAAGCCTGATTTACACATTTTATTCCTAAAAACGTGGCAATATATATTTTCAAAATTATGAATATTCCAGGTTTTGATGGCAAATGTGTGAGTTATTTCCTGAACTGAATATTTAGTCTCTTAAAAACACCCAACAATAATACAAATGTAAAATACACAACTTCAGAGATTCTGATGGATTCATATCCAAAATAAGAATTACACTAACTACTCTCAGTGTGACGTCACATTAACCGGAACCCAGTCCCAGCTTCTTTCAAACACATCAAACCAGTCTCAGTAAAGATAAAACACGTTAGCTTCGGAAGCTAGCTGCGGCTAACAGGCTAACGTTAGCTTTAGCACCATTAGCAGAGTGGCAGAAAGGAAACAAACCTTCTCCTCGCGGCTTCGTTTCCGGTTTAAAAGCCACCTCCAGCTGTTTCCGGTGTCGGTCCATCTCTGATTAACGAACTAAATCATCGGTGTTTGTGCCGTTATTTGATGCAACTAACGGTTTCTCTCCGCTCACTGCTCCCGGTGTTAAGGCCGGAAATACGTCGACGATCACTTCCGGGGTACGGATTTCAAAATAAAAGCCTCGTTAATTTATAGTAATTTCTTCAATCAGGAGATTATTATTATTGTTATTATTACATATACTATATATTTATATATGAATTATATACTGCGGTATATATTTGTAATATCTCTTTATATATATATATATATATTTTTTTTTACTATATCATAATCTACTACTGTACCATATTACATTTGATATTCTAAATTGTTTTATGATTACTACACGTCACGTTACACAATATCTTACATATCAAACTATAATAAACTGAACTGTGTAATAATATATTATGTTATGTTATGTGTTATACTGTCACAGCAGTGACTTATAGACTTATATATTATATTTCTGTGGTGATGTTATATTAATACAGACAACACAAAGTATCATTACTTAATCACATTATGTATTATATTACTGTATATCATATTATTGTGGTGGATTGTTTACTTTTTTGATTCGATGTGTCCCAATTTTTTTTTTTTTTTTTTAATAATCTTTATTTAAAACTCTTTTGGCAAACTTGGGTTCTATTTCATATTTTTAAGCATTATAAAAGACAAAACAGGAGAATTAAATGCGGACTGTTAAATATCAGGTCTCTATCGTCTAAAGCAGTGTTAGTAAACGAATTAACATCAGATAATCATATTGATTTACTCAGTCTCACTGAAACCTGGCTGTGTCAAGATGAATATGTTAGTCTAAATGAGTCCACTCCTCCCAGTCATAATAATACCCACATTCCTCGAGGCAGCGGCCGAGGGGGGGGAGTTGCAGCCATTTTTAACTCTAGTCTGTTAATCAGTCCTAAACCTAAACTAGATTATAATTCATTTGAAAGCCTCGTTCTTAGTCTTTTACATCCGACCTGGAAAACCTCGCAGCCACTTTTATTTGTTATAGTGTACCGTGCTCCTGGCCCGTATTCTGAATTTGTATCTGAATTCTCAGAGTTTTTATCCAGTTTAGTTCTTAAATCAGATAAAGTTATTATTGTAGACGATTTTAACATTCATGTCGACGTTGATAATGACTCCCTGGCTACCGCGTTTATCTCATTATTAGACTCCATTGGCTTCAGTCAGGGTGTACATGAACCCACTCATTGTTTTAACCATACCCTCGATCTAGTTCTGACGTATGGAATTGAAATTGATAACCTAAAAGTCTTTCCACAGAATCCCTCGCTATCGGATCATTATCTGATTACTTTTGATTTCTTTTTACTCGATTACACGCCACTCAGCAACAGTTACTATACTAGATGTTTATCAGATAGTGCTGTCGCAAAATTTAAGGAAAAGATTACTTCGTCGTTAAATTCAATACCAAGTCCCTCAGTAACAGAGGTTTCCTGTACCGACTTTGATCATTTTGTTGATAGCACCGTAGGCTCGCTACGAACAACGCTCGACTCTGTAGCTCCTCTTAAAAAGAAGTTAAAAAAGCAAAGAAAGTTCGCTCCTTGGTATAACTCTCAAACCCGTAAGTTAAAACAAATATCGCGAAAATTTGAAAGGAATTGGCGATTAACCAAACTGGAAGAATCTCGTTTAATCTGGACAGACAGTCTCAAAACTTATAAGAGGGGCCTCCGCAATGCCAGAGCAAACTATTACTCAGCTCTAATAGAAGACAATAAGAACAACCCCAGGTTTCTTTTCAGCACTGTAGCCAGGCTGACTGAGAGTCAGAGCTCTATTGAGCCTTGTATTCCTTTAGCCCTTAGCAGTAATGATTTTATGAGCTTTTTTAATGACAAAATTCTAACTATTAGAGGCAAAATTCATGACCTCCTGCCCTCAGATTGTACCTATCTAACCTCAAACACAGCTGTAAAATCTAATATATATTTAGATTGCTTCTCCCCAATTTCTCTTCAAGAATTGACTGCAGTGATTTCTTCATCCAAATCATCAACGTGTCTCTTAGACCCCATCCCAACTAGGCTACTTAAGGAGGTCTTACCTATAGTTAACACTCATATATTAGATATGATCAATATATCCTTATTAACAGGCTATGTACCACAGTCTTTTAAGGTAGCTGTAATTAAACCTCTACTAAAAAAGCCCACCCTGGATCCAGAGGTGTGAGCCAACTATAGACCAATATCTAATCTTCCCTTTATGTCAAAGATCCTTGAGAAAGTAGTCGCAGACCAGCTGTGTGATTTTCTCCAGGATAATAATTTATTTGAGGAATTTCAGTCAGGATTTAGAGTGCATCATAGCACTGAGACAGCTCTAGTTAAAATTACAAATGACCTTCTGATTGCTTCAGACAAAGGACTCGTCTCTGTACTTGTTTTATTAGATCTTAGTGCGGCGTTTGACACAATTGACCATCAAATTCTGCTGCAGAGACTGGATCGCTTAATTGGCTTAAAAGGTTCAGCACTAAGCTGGTTTAAATCTTATTTATCTGATCGTTTTCAATTTGTTGACGTTCGCAATGAACCATCCTTACGTACTAAAGTTTGTTTTGGAGTTCCGCCAATCCTGTTTACTCTATATATGCTTCCGTTAGGTAACATCATTAGAAATCACTCTATAAATTTCCATTGTTATGCGGATGATACTCAGTTGTATTTATCAATGAAGCCAGAAGAAAGCAATCAATTAACTAAACTCCATAATTGCCTAAAAGACATAAAAACTTGGATGAGCACCAATTTCCTGATGTTAAATTCAGACAAAACTGAAGTTATTGTTCTTGGCCCCAAACAACTCAGAGACTCTTTATCTGATGACATAGTTTCTCTAGATGGCATTGCTCTGGCCCCTGCCACTACCGTAAGAAACCTCGGAGTAACATTTGATCAAGATTTGTCTTTTAATTCTCATTTAAAGCAAACCTCACGGACTGCATTTTTTCATCTGCGTAACATTGCGAAAATTAGGCCTATCCTGACCCGAAAAGATGCAGAAAAATTGGTCCACGCTTTTGTTACCTCAAGGCTGGATTATTGTAACTCTCTATTATCAGGTAGCTCTAGTAAGTCCTTAAAAACTCTCCAGCTAATTCAGAATGCAGCAGCACGTGTACTAACAGGAACTATGAAACGCGATCATATCTCTCCTGTTTTAGCTTCTCTGCACTGGCTCCCTGTAAAATCCAGAATTGAATTTAAAATCCTACTGTTAACTTATAAAGCTCTAAATGGTCAAGCTCCATCATATCTTAGAGAGCTCATAGTGCCATATTATCCCACCAGAACACTGCACTCTGAGAACGCAGGGTTACTCGTGGTCCCTAAAGTCTCCAAAAGTAGATCAGGAGCCAGAGCCTTTAGCTATCAGGCTCCTCTCCTGTGGAATCATCTTCCTGTTACGGTCCGGGAGGCAGACACCGTCTCCACATTTAAGACTAGACTTAAGACTTTCCTCTTTGATAAAGCTTATAGTTAGGGCTGGCTCAGGCTTGTCCTGTACCAGCCCTTAGTTAGGCTGACTTAGGCCTAGTCTGCCGGAGGACCCCTCTATAATACACCGGGCCCCTTCTCTCCTTCTCTCTCTCTCTCTCTCTCTCGTATCCTATTACTGCATCTTGCTAACCCAGCCATTCTGGATGTCACTAACTCGGCTTCTTCTCCGGAGCCTTTGTGCTCCACTGTCTCTCAGATTAACTCATATCACAGCGGTGCCTGAACAGCGTGACGTGTGTGGTTGTGCTGCTGCCGTGGTCCCGCCAGATGCCTCCTGCTGCTGCTGCCATCATTAGTCATTAGTCATACTTCTTCTGTTATTATACACATATGATTATTGTCACACATGTATACTGCCAGGTATTAATACATACTTTCAACATATTGTACCGCAGTAACCAGAACTATAACTATAATATTATTACTTCCATTAATGTTGTTGTAAGATACTGTCATTACCTGCATATCTCTCTCTCGCTCTCTCTCTCTCTCCCTCTCTCTCTCTCTCTCTCTCTCTCTCTCCCTGTGTCATATGGATTACTGTTAATTTATCATGTTGATCTGTTCTGTACGACATCTATTGCACGTCTGTCCGTCCTGGAAGAGGGATCCCTCCTCAGTTGCTCTTCCTGAGGTTTCTACCGTTTTTTTTTCCCCCGTTAAAGGGGTTTTTTTGGGGAGTTTTTCCTTATCCGCTGTGAGGGTCTTAAGGACAGAGGGATGTCGTATGCTGTAAAGCCCTGTGAGGCAAATTGTGATTTGTGATATTGGGCTTTATAAATAAAATTGATTGATTGATTGATTGATTGATTGATTGATAAACACATTGGAATACTCAGACTTGTGATCTATCTTAAAGTCATACAACTTTTTTATGATTATTTATCAGACATGTCTTTGATATTTATTTTGGGGTAAATTGTTATATTAAGCCCATTATGAAAAAATAATATTTAGAATAAAC
The DNA here is from genome assembly GCF_011397635.1 of Epinephelus fuscoguttatus. Taxonomy (NCBI): domain Eukaryota; kingdom Metazoa; phylum Chordata; class Actinopteri; order Perciformes; family Serranidae; genus Epinephelus; species Epinephelus fuscoguttatus. The sequence goes on along the minus strand of NC_064768.1, from coordinate 41,701,197 downwards.
TTTAAAATAGTCCTTAAATTAGCAGACTAATCAATAATGATTGATTGGAAACAATTGTGAGATTAATTGACAAAAAATAATTGAGATTGATCAATTAAAAAAATTGTTAGATTATTTGGCAAAAAAAAATAACTGTTAGGTTAATAATCGTTAGATTAATTGATCTTTTTTTTTTTTTAGATTGACAAAAAAATAATCGTTAGATTAATCAATAATCAGACACAGTATATAGTACTCACAAAACATTTGGTTATTTTTGGACATTTTAATAATTTTTTCCCGGACATTTCATTAACCCTTTACAGATTTTTTTAAAAACATTTTTTTGGACATTTTATTACCATTTTATCGGACAGTTTAGTGATATCTCTTGACAGTAACCTTTTTATTTCTGACATATTAATTATATTTTCTGACATTTTATAAAAAAAAATTTACTCTTTTTTTGGACTTTTTATAATGTTACATTTGGTTGACATTTTTCAGACATTTCAACAATATTTTTTGAACATTTATTAATATTCTTTTATTAATTTTTGTTTTTGACATTTTAAAAATGTTAATGATGGATTAGAAATCTGGCAATGTCTTTTGCCGACACTAGAAATGTTTCCTGTTTCCTCTTTTTGTGGATTTTTCCTTGATTTTTAAGAGCAATTTTATATTTTATTTAGCATATCTTCCTTGAGATAATCACAACTTCACACATTATTAATGGGGTTTCTTGTTGTACTGGACAGAGCATTCAGTGTACAAGAAATCAAGTAGGAGAGAAACCAGTCAGTTGCCCCGTGGGTGATAAAATGTTTTTGCACAAGGCGGGTGGACAGGAGAGAAACTGTTGGTTTGCTCACTGTGTGGGAATCTGAAGGTCCACTTTTAAAATCCACACAGGAGAGAAACCTTACAGCTGCTCAGTCTGCAAGAAATTTTTCACACACAGTGCAAGTTTACTGCTACACGAGAATCGACACAGTGTGTGAGAAAAGATTCTTGTCTGAAGAGACACTTGACAAGTCATAAACCTGAAGGTGTCTTTGAATTATCAGGGCATTAGTCACAAACGGCGAGTTTTGAAGTACACCAAATTTCCCAATTGGCGCTTCCATTTTGAAGTGCTGTTTCCTGCTGTACGGCAAGTGACTGACGGAATGCATCAAACTGTGGGACCTCGAAGACAGAGCCAATGCCGTCGCCTTAATAGAGGCAGCAAACTAGCTTGACCACAGGACCAAACTCATTCTCTGTGCTACGGTAACAAGCCCAAAACTTCTCCTCCTCCTCCTCCTCCTCCTCCTCCTCCTCCTCCTCCTCCTCCTCCCGCCGCCACCACACGCGTTCATCCTGAACCAGGAGAGGAAATCATGAGAACAAACATGTACACTTCAGTTCTACACCTGTCGTACCAGACCCATTTTCACATGGGTTTGTATAGTTTGTGTTCAGTCCCTTTCAAAATAAAAGCACTGCATTGGTACCAGACTGCGAAGTGACATCTTTGTTTACTTAAGCATAAAATGCACATGGTTACATTTAGGCAACAAAAAGAACACGTGGTTGAGTTTCATTAACATTTATCAGACATTTATATAATCTTTCTAGGACATTTTATCAACGTAAATGTTTCATTCATATTTTTCTAACATATCAATAACATTTTTATGACAATTTTTATAATTTTTTTAGACATTTGATCAACATTTTCTTTTGAAACATTTTATTACAAATTTCCTACTTTTTTTTTTACACACACACACGCACATATATATATATATATGTGTATATATATATATATATATATATATATATATATATATATATACATATATATATATATATATATATATATATATATATACATATATATATATATATATATATATATATATATACATATAATAACGTTTATTGGACATTTTATTCAGAAATGTTATTACCATTTTTTGATACATTTCTGACATTTAATAGCATTTTTCATCACCATCAAACCTCCAAAGGATCCTCCTTGGGTGTCTTGAACTCCATGTAGGCTGCCACCTCATCCTCGGGCTGCAAAGTTTCATGGCTGGAGTCCTCCACGTCGGTGACCAATGTGACCACGGGGTCAAAGGTTCTATGTATCTATATGTTTCTTGTCTGGCCTGGGAGGAGCTAGAAGAGGGTGATAATGGATGATGGACGTTCAGCATCACTGTAGTATCAGCAGTGTGATTGAGACCAACAAACCTCATCTAATTTCACTTCATTATTTATGTCGCACCTCTTGATGAGTGTCATGTGAGTTAATCAGATAACTGACAACGCACGAGATTGACTTTAATAAAAAAGACAAACTGTAATAACACTCTCCTGCTCTCTGTCTTTAGGTATCATTCTTCCTCCCCCACCTGTGTGTGTGTGTGTGTGTGTGTGTGTGTGTGTGTGTGTGTTTGTGTTAGCTCAGGTAATTAGCATGTCTTATCTCTCTCGGCTGGACGCCGGGAGCTAAATGCCATCCTGTCTCTGTGATCCTCGTTGATAAAACTCTGTCCGTCTGATTGATGCTCGAATTAAAGGTTCTCTGGATTAAACGCCTCTGACTGGATGATCGCACTGATGGAAACACACAGCTGGAGGTCGGTGGAAGAGAAGGATGAATAGAATTAAAAACAAGTCAGATCCACAGAAAGGACAGGAAGCAGAACTCTTGCTGATGTGCTAATTAAGATGCTATTACTAACTGACCTACTGCTAAGAGACATGCCAATCAAGCTGCTAATGACAAACTGACTAGCTAATCAACCTGCTAACTATTAGCTGGCCTGCTAAATGACATACAAACTTATAATGAGCTGCTAACTGTTTAATGACTTACCTGCTAGCTTAACTGTTACTTGCAAAATGTTAGACGAGCGGTTACGTCAGTTGGAGGCCTCCACGTGGGGAAGACAGACAGGACGCTTGGTTGGAGTTTTCTTAGAACCATATGAGAACGGTATAATTATGAGTTTTTATCTCTGGTGGAATTCACTTACATTTCAGTGTGCCATCAGCTTATTAATAGCATTTTAACCTAAACAAAGAAAAGTGTAAAATTTCCAGAAAGGCAATCAATCAATCAATCAATCAATCAATCAAGGTAAGAAAGGTAAGTGTCACTTTAAACAATAAAGCCTGCAATTCTCTCCTCTATTATGAACATTACACACGTTAAAACTTACTGGACCAACCAACTACCTCCGTGACGCCGTCCCAAGCCTCATTTTTTTCATTTTGGTCTCTGTAACCGAAAAGTGACACATTGTGAAGGACTGAGTGGGCGCGAACGCAAGTAATAAACTTCTCGATATCCATTGTGGAACAAGTGTGCTGTAGAAAACAAAGTTACATGGCTTGTTCTCTGGGACGCGCTTCATCGAAGCACGTCATTGGTTGTTGCCAAACCGTGTCAGAGCTCGTTACCATAAAGTTTTAACTCCCCTCCTTGCTTGCTAACAGCTAACTTTTGATTGGTTTACATTTAAATAATTGTTTTATCTCTAGCATTTATATAGGGTCTCTATTTTAAGTCGTTCCTTTGTCTTTTATTGTGAAGAAGTTCTGATCCAGTATTTTGCCAATTTTACTCACTAACTGACCTGCTAAATGCTAAATACCCCGCTTATCATCCAGCTAACCAGGCTACTAATCATTCTGCTAACTATTAACAGCCCGGCTACCTGCTAACTGAGCTGCCAGCTGGTTAATGGCTAACTTAACTGCTAGCTAACAAAATGCTAACTGCTACCTGACCTGCAAACTGATAAACTGTTAATAGACGTGCTAAGTATTAGCCGACCCGTTTCCTGGTGGTTGAAGGGAGTTAAACCATTCATGCTTCAGCTGTTGTCGTTATGGTTTGTGTTTAATAAAGGTCGATGAGACGGCGGCGGCGTGCTGCTGCTGTCGGGTCTGTTTGCGGAGACTTTGTGTTGGCTGTGAAGAGACGAGGCCTCTGGACTGATCAGCCTCTGCGGGGGTCTAATCAGGGAGGACTGATCGATCGAGGATGATTGACAGGGAGCATCTGGTGTTGACGTCCATCTCTGTGTTGTGAAACCTATTTTTAGATTAATGTTTTCTACAGGAAACTCCTCCGTCTGACAGAAGGTCCAGTCAGGAAAAAGTAAATTAAGTTCTTTCTTAACTGAGTTTCTGTTGAAGTGTTTGTGGCAGATTTTATCCTGTCGTTTGTTGTGTCCCCCCTCAGCCTGTGTTCCTCACACACGCCCTGGACGTCTGAGCAAACCAGTCACCTGATGGATGTTCGACCTGTTGTCCCTACCAAGTCCTCAAATACCGCTGTTGTGTTAGTGGACCTCGGTGTCAGAAGCTGACACACAAGGCACCCTTCTTGGCGGTAGGACACAATGGGCGACTGTGGGGGGAAACTGGAGCACCCAGAGTAAATCACCGCTGACACAAGGAGAACATGCAAACTCTGCAGAGAAGGCTCCTCTACCACAAGGTTTGAACCCCCAACCCCAGGTTCGAATTCTCTTACTGTGAGGTGTCAACGCTAACCGCTGCACTGCTAACCACTCTACCACCGTGCCACCTAGCATGCTACGCTAATGACGTACATCATGACATATGTCACGTGACCTGACATTATGTTAGTAACAAAAGGTTTTGTTTTTTTTTTCACTGTGACCTCGTCACATGTCCACGTGGCGTCCAAGGTACCCTGGGTGTGTTGGTTGTTGACGTTCTGGGACGCCGTGTCAACTTCAGCCTGTTACATGCATTGTCTGTTTTCAAAATACACTTCTGTTTTCACAGGAAATGTACAGTTTGATACAGTCTCTTTCAAAATAAAAGCACTACGTCAGTACAACACCTGTGAATTTCCTTTTCTCCTTCAACAACAAAAACACACGTGGTAACATTTAGGAAAAAAGAACAGGGTTTGACTTTAGAATGTTACAGGAAGTGAACATTTTGGGCTTGAACTTCTGGGTAGGGGAAAACACAGCTGATGATTTTTCATGCTGTGTTTATTACCCTCTGCAGAGCCTTTCTGTCTGCTGCTGTACAGCCGGTGTGTGAACGTCTCCACCAGCTGCTCATTCAGATGGTTTCTTTTTAAATGCCTCAGGAAGTGCACACATTGCTGATCTTTTGGTGTTAACAGGCTAGGTGAGGTTATCAGAGGTCAGTCACCATCTGTAAATGGCGTGAGAGCATCCGTGCTGCGCTTTCTGAAATCAGTGATGAGTTAAAACACTTCATGATTACGGGTGTGAGTGCAACAGGCCTGTCATCATTTAATTTATTTTGATATACTTTATTAATCCCCCTGAGGGGAAATTCAGTTATTCAACAATAATTCATTAACACACAGGTCCGAAAGACAGTGGTGGGTGTCTTGGGAACAGGGATGATAACCACTGATATTAGGCTTAGAACTAGCTGCTAACAGCTAACACCTGACAGCTAACTGCTAACTACCAATAGCTAACACCTAGCCGCTAACTTCTAACTACTAACAACTAACACCTAACTGCTGAGTGCTAACAGTTAACTTAACGAGCTCTGATGCTGCTGGTTTCTTGTTCTTTCTCTGATAATACTCGAATACTTTTACTGCTGATACTTGAGTACTTATGTAAATAACAAGTTGTTCGGAGTCGAGCAGCTTTATGAAGAATCTTTATTTAACAAAAATAAATGAATCTGAGGGACAGACATCGAAACCTTAAAACAAACACTTAAACATGCTGAGAGATGTCCAGCTGAGACAGGTGACACAGGTGAGACAGGTGAGACAGGTGGGGTGAAGGCGTGTGTGTGTGTGTATTTGTATGTTCAGTAGCAGCGCAGGAAGAAGGTGTTGCAGGCTGTTCCTCTCAGACAGTCGCACAGTCGACCGATGCGAGGTCCATGTTTCATTGCGCAGCGCTCGCCCACATCACACTGAAGAGACAGACAGACAGAATCACTTCAGACTGCATCTTCCCACAAATTTAACATGCTAACCTTATTAGCACAAGCATATGGCGTTTTACATTGTATAAATTAGCCTAGCAGCTAGCAGAGATTTCCTCTGCTCATATTTCAGCCAGGATAAATCACACACAGTGTGTGGAGGCTTTATTGTCTTGACAATTTATTGTTTCTTATCTGTGAAATTAAAGTAAATCAAAGCTTTGTTTCCACTGAGGGAAATGGTTTCAGCTTACACACACACAAAAAAAAGATATGTAACTACATTTTGCCGTGATGTGTAGTTAAATTTTTGGGAAGGTGCACGTCAGGCTATGGCATAGGGTACAGCATCAATGTGATGCAGAAGTATAAATCTAAAAAGTATGAAATTTCACACAATGTTATGTCCTTCAGCAAGCTAGCTAAAACTGTTGGCTAATTCTAATTAGCTAGCAATGCTAATGATTGCTAATAAGGTAGCTAGTAACACTAGCAAGCCGTTGAATGTATGAATGTGAATAGCTACAATAACAGGTTACTGCTACATGCAGATATGAGCTAAGACTGTCAAACAACACATTTTTCAAAATCATGATTAAGCGCTGAATTTTGATAGTTAATCACGATCAATAGAATTTTTATATTTCAGGTTTAAAATTCCATAATTTTGCATTTGAAAACAGTTTAAGGTCATATTAACGTGATCATCTGTGAAAATGACCATGCTATTTTTCCCTTGCCAAATTTAGCCTAACTTAACGTTATTCAGCCCCTTCCTGAAAAGCTAGCCTTGCATGGTCCCACTGGATTTATTAGGTCAACTAGTTTCACATGATACCAGTATCTTCAATCTGGCTTTAAAAATAGTAAAAAGAAAAAAAAAGCAAGCAAAAACAAACAAGTAAATGACCCCACAAATTTGCCAAAAAAGTAAAAAGAGAAAATTAAAAGCAAGAAAATTAGTTACAAAAAAAGGCCCCAAAATTTGCAAAAAAAAAAAAGTTAAAAACAAACAAACAGGGAAATAAAGAAATTCTAAATTTATAATTTTTTGGGGAATTTGCTGTTCATTGCCTTTTTTTCACGTTTTGAAAGATCTTTTAATAGAACAGAAAAAAAAAAGATCATTTTTGTTTAACCAGAAACAGCCCTGACATCACCATCACCAAACCCACCAGACTACACTTCAATAAACAGTGATTTTAGCGTGTATAAAGGCAGCATGTTTTTCCATCTAACTGGGTGATTTAAGGGTCAGTTTCAACCAAACTAGAGCTGGTGATTATTGGAATAGTAGAAAGATGAAATGAGATAGCTTTTGTACATTCTATTTTGTTTCTGTCGACTCTGAATGAAGTGTGTTTTACGCTGATAAAAATTTTTTAGTTTATTAGTTTATTTATAAAGTTTATTTAAACGGAGTCTGGTGGGATTGAAGACGGTGATTTCTGGGCTGTTTCTGGTTAAACATAAAGCTCTATCTCTGTAGGGATCCTTTCCATAATGTTGCCAGACACTATTAAAACAATCTGAGCCTGTCAGCGACAAAAACAAACACTTTTAAAGGACGTACATTGAGGGTGCACAATTGCCCCATGTGGTTACATTGCAGACTGTTTCGCTGCTGCTGACCGCTCGATACAACAAAAAATTGTTGTTCTTCTTACTCACACACACACACACACACAAGGGAGTTTAGAATGAAAAATACCAAAGTCACCCTTTAATACATGTGCTGAGGGTAAATGAAGACCTCTTCCTTCATCTCACCAGACTGAACTTATCCATGAAACGAGGCAGGGTGAAAATATGAATAACCGACACACAGAGCAGCAGCTGACATTAAAGTGTGATCAGTATCTCATCAACACACACACACAGACAACCACACACACACAGACAACCACACACACACACACACACACACACACACACACACACACAGCACAATAAGCAAATAAATAAATCATATCACACGATGGTGACAGTGTTTGATTGATTGACAGCTCATGTTCTCACCCGGGGGATGACGCTGGCTTTCTTCTCCACGGAGAGACCGACGCTGCTGTCGGCTTCATCCAGGAGACCCTGCAGAGCTTCGGCCTGGGGGGGTTGTTGTGTATAAAATAGGGGCATACAGGGAAGTAGTTATTTTCATAAGGTAAAAAAACAAAGAAAAAAGCCCATATTATTAAATTTTTCAGTGATATTCATTCTAATTCATTCTTACATATTTAAGGCAGCGTTGCAGTGTAGCGTCAGCTTTCCAAAAACCTTGAAATATTCTACAGTATTGTCATCATTCAGCTTTTTAATGACATTTATACTAATTAAGCCCAGTTACACTTTTCCTACTATTCCTACGACTTCACTGTCTTCTTACAAATTTAAGGCTGAAATGTCTCAGAAAGATTCAGAAAATTGTTTTAAAGGGGGGGACTACACTGTTTTTAATTTTTGGGGTCATTTCTTCTTTTGCTGCTCATTGCCATCTACACGTGTTTTTGAAAAAAATCGAAACAATTTGCTGTCAGGTTTTAAAGAGTTAATTTGTTCAAATTGTAGCATCATTTATTATTTTTTAAACACAAATTTATATAAAATATTTTATATATTATATAAAAACAAAAATAGCTATAAATGAAAATTATAAATGAATGGAAAGTTCCAAATTTCATGTCAGAATAAAAACTAGAGATACAGAGATCCTGCGTGCGGACAGACGACTCACCAGCTCTTTGGTTGTGAGTCCGAGGACTGGTTCGTCTGGTGCAGACGGCAGCTGATTGTCGGCTGATCTCTGACCCTGACAGAGGGATGTCAGCACGGACAGACAGACGGACAGGTAGACCGCAGCGCGTACGCTCTCCATCACCAAAAATAATTTCAAAAACCTAAAAAATGGAAACACAGAAAATTATAAACTCTTCCGAAGATATTTTATTTAAAATTGTACGGATAGATGTGAACTCACGATTTAAGATCCCACAGGAAATATTCACTTCCTCTTCTTCTCCGGTGTCCAAAATCTTTTCTCCTCCAGCAGCTTCTTTCTCTCTCTCGGTTAAACTGTTTCTCTCCTGGTGAGCTCCTCTTCTTCCTCTCCGTCCTCCTCCTCACATGTGCCGTGCACTTCGTCCTCCCTCCTGTATTTATACCGCTCTCCTCCTCCTGCTGTCACATTTTATTCATGTATTCAGAGCATCAGATAAAACTGCGCCGACGTGTTTGTCTGTGATTGATGATGCGTCTGTGTGGTTAATATTTAACAGGTGGATGTTTACATAAAAAAAAAGAGAGGACACCCTGCGGACCTGTGTGTGGATGTACAGAGGTCAAAGGTCAGATGGTGACTCACAGCTGAAGGTGAGATGGGACGAACTGTCAGGCCATCGTGTCCAGGTTTCTTTTCTTTTAATGATTGCAATGAGACAAAACACTAGATACTTTATTCTACGGATGTTCATTCATTATGTGTCCATTTGTGGCCGTTTTCATTGTCTTCATGGTAGTTTCGCATCTCTTTGTGGTTGTTTTGTGTCTCTTTGTAGTTGTTTTGTGTCTCTTTGTGGTTGTTTTGTGTCTCTTTGTAGTTGCTTTGTGTCTCTGTGGTTGTTTTGTGTCTCTTGTGGTTGTTTTGTGTCTCTTTGTGGCTGTTTTGTGTCTCTTTGTAGTTGTTTTGTGTCTCTGTGGTTGTTTTGTGTCTCTGTAGTTGTTTTGTGTCTATTGTGGTTGTTTTGTGTCTCTTTGTGGTTGTTTTGTGTCTCTTGTGGTTATTTTGTGTCTCTGTAGTTGTTTTGTGTCTCTTGTGGTTATTTTGTGTCTCTGTAGTTGTTTTGTGTCTCTGTGGTTGTTTTGTGTCTCTTTGTAGTTGTTTTGTGTCTCTGTGGTTGTTTTGTGTCTCTGTAGTTGTTTTGTGTCTCTTGTGGTTATTTTGTGTCTCTGTAGTTGTTTTGTGTCTCTGTAGTTGTTTTGTGTCTCTTGTGGTTATTTTGTGTCTCTGTAGTTGTTTTGTGTCTCTGTGGTTGTTTTGTGTCTCTTTGTAGTTGTTTTGTGTCTCTGTGGTTATTTTGTGTCTCTGTAGTTGTTTTGTGTCTCTTGTGGTTATTTTGTGTCTCTGTAGTTGTTTTGTGTCTCTGTGGTTGTTTTGTGTCTCTTTGTAGTTGTTTTGTGTCTCTGTGGTTGTTTTGTGTCTCTGTAGTTGTTTTGTGTCTATTGTGGTTGTTTTGTGTCTCTTTGTGGTTGTTTTGTGTCTCTGTAGTTGTTTTGTGTCTATTGTGGTTGTTTTGTGTCTCTTTGTAGTTGTTTTGTGTCTCTGTAGTTGTTTTGTGTCTCTTGTGGTTATTTTGTGTCTCTGTAGTTGTTTTGTGTCTTTGTAGTTGTTTTGTGTCTCTGTAGTTGTTTTGTGTCTTTGTAGTTGTTTTGTGTCTCTGTAGTTGTTTTGTGTCTTTGTAGTTGTTTTGTGTCTCTGTAGTTGTTTTGTGTCTCTTGTGGTTATTTTGTGTCTCTGTAGTTGTTTTGTGTCTTTGTAGTTGTTTTGTGTCTCTTTGTAGTTGTTTTGTGTCTCTTGTGGTTGTTTTGTGTCTCTTTGTGTCCACAAACTGTCATCGTTTTAAACGCTGGTTTGAGCAGGCAAATTCTACTTTCCATTTTTCTTTCATACCAACAGAGTGACTTCAGTCTGTCCACGTGCCTCTGGGTTTAGAATCAGTCAGTCAGCTGATGGAAACAATGATTTACATAGACGTCACCTGCTGATGTAAAAACCGAACAACATGTTGAACGTGTAACGACTGCAGGAACTCCTCAGAGGATCAGACTGACTCATCAACAGCTTGTTTCTCCACCTGCTCATTAAACTACAGCTGCTTCCTGTCAGAGGTCAGAGGTCAGAGGTCAGCCGCTCTGATGACTCCATATCATTTAAAACTACTCCCATCATCCACCTGAGCAGGAGCCAACAGGTCTGATCCGCCTGGCTGACCTCAGATCAGGGAGGTGTTAAATGATGACGCAGGAGGACAAACTGTTTTTGCCCTTTTCTTTGTCTGATCTGCATCGTCAGGCGACTCGTTCAGAGAGAGGTCGGTCTCTGCTGCTTTCATCTTGACTCTCATTAACGGCTAAATGTCAAACAGCAGCCACAGCCTTTCACTGACCACTGAAAACCTTGTATCTACACGTCTATAAAGTGACACAAGCTAAATTAAAAAGCATAAAATACTTAAATATAATCAAGTAAAGTTTGTGTCACTCAGAAGGTTATTGACCTCCACAGGCAGGCCTTACTGAAAATGAATATTATCGTAGTAAAATGGACACTCGTAACACAGGAGAGTTGTTTTATTTACAGCATCTTAAAAAACAAAAAACAAAACTAAAAAACAAGCAGAAAAAAAAGAAAATAATACAGAATTTTTTTTGAAGAATACAGAAAAAAATAGAAAAAAACACTAAAGACCCTGCCCAAAAACCAGACAAATCAAGAAAAAATGGAAAAATTAATAAAAAAAAAATGAAAAAATATAGCCATAAACAGAAAAATAAAGGAAAATAAGAAAACAGGAAATGAGAGAAAATACAGAACAAATTAGAAAAAATTCAGAAAAAAAACAAAATACACTAGAACTTGGAAAAAATAGAAAACTACAGAGAAGACTGAAAAAATAAGAAAAAATTACAGAAAAACTCAGAGAAATGTAGAAAAAATACAAACAGAAACAGAAAGATACATGAAAATGAGAAAGATCATAAAAATGGCAGCCAGTGAGCAGAAATTGTCTCTATTTGCGGACAACGTAATGGTGTACCTAAACAATCCACACAATCTCTGTTAGTCTTGATGTCCTTTTTAACAGAGTACGGATCATACTCGGGATACAAGCTTAATGTCCAAAAAACACAAGTTCTGAGTTTTAATCACACTCCCCCCAAGATCTTTATCAAAGATACAAATTAGGATGGGAGAAATCAATTATGGACCACTCAATAAGGAAAGTTTGGCAGATATACATAGATGGACTTTGATACCATACTTAAGCCTTAGTTCATGCGTAGAATCAATTAAGATGAACATGTTACCAAGGCTTTTGTACCTTTTGAAGTCAATACCTGTAGATAATGCGGACAAACAGTTTGAGGAATGGGACAGATTATTTTCTAGATACATATGGGGAGGGAAAAAACTAGAGTAAGGTACAAACTTTACAGTTACCAAAATCTAAAGGGGGTTTAGCACTTCCACACCTGATCAACTATAATAAGGCAGCTCAGCTGAGACCCCTAATTGGCTGCTGCACTCCTAACTATGAGGCTAGATGGAAAGAAATTGAGCAAACAATGGGAAAAGGAATACCAGTTAATGCAATAATTGTTGACCCCTCACTATCCACCCAGCTCCTAGACAATAATAACCTGTGGATTAACAGTTCATTACAAACATGGAATGAAACACTTAAACACTTTCACTTAAGGATGGCAGCAGATATTTTAAGATGGTTTGCATTCGACCCAGAATTCGTACCTCGTAAACATGACAAAAGATTTAAAGATTGGATCTCCAGTGGGCTAACAGCACACTGTACTCTCATGAAGCAAGGTGTTACAAGGAACTTCCAAGAGCTTAAGAATAAATTTAACTGGGAAAAACCGGGAAACTGGGACCTTTTTAGATATTTACAGATTAGTGATTACAACAATAAAAAAAACAAACAAAAAAATAAAGCAAAATATGGCCACAGAAAATTAACTACTCCAAATATTTATTAGAGCATATGAGAATGAACCCTATAAAAAGGTCATTTTGAAATTGTATTTAGTTTTAAGTAGCAACTAAACAAGGAAAATACATTTTGAGTTAAAACAAGGTGGGAAACTGAGGGAAACCTGACTATCACACAAGGGGAATGGGAAGAGATACTTAGACAACAATGGAAAACGACGAGCTCTCCATCCTGGAGAGAATTTGGTTGGAACAATGTCATGCGTTACTCTTGTCCTGCCCAGAAAAAAAACGTTATAAAACCAAATGGACTGTTTGTGTGGGAATAAAGCAGCAAATAACTTTTATATCTTCTGGGGCTGCACTTTGGCTGCTCCCTTTGGACTAAAATTCATGGCATTCTAGAAATGGTTTTCTCAACCAAAATAACCTTTAATTTTGAAGTGATGTATGTGATTAGTCTGGAGGAAGTTGAATGGAGAAAAAAGGATAGATATCTGCTGAGAACACTATTGGTGGCATGCAAGAAATCCTTAACCAAGAAATGGCTGAAAAAAGAATTGCCTAGTGTTGATGAATGGATTGATTTGGTTCATAATATCTATGTAATGGAGAGACTGACTTTCAGTCTGAGAGCCCAGAAGGACATTTTTATTGAGAACTGGACAAAATGGTTGGTTTATGTCTCAAACATTAGACCTGACTTTGTATTTTTTTTTAGGTTTTTATTTATGTTACGTTATGTTTATCTTTTTTCCTTTTCTGCTTACAGTCTTCATGTTCAGTTGGTTCTGGATTTTGTTAACATTTTATACTGCTCATTAAAACCAATAAAAAGAGAATTCCAAAAAAAAAAAGAAAATGAGAAAGATAGAAAAAAGAAGAAAAATACTTAAACAAAAAAGAAAAAATACAGATATTTTTCTTGAGAAAATTAAGAAAAATTAGAAATATGAGAAGACAAATTGAACAGAATGAAAAGACTTTTATTTCGGCCATAGGTGGATCACTGGGCTCTGCTGCTTTCATCTTGACTCTCATTAAAAGCTAAATGTCAAGCAGCAGCCGCAGCCTTTCACTGACCACTGAAAACCTCATATCTCCACGTCTGTAAATAAATTTGAATAAATTAAAAAGTAAAAAATACTTTAAAAAACATATTGTCATTATGTTCAGAGACAGATTAAAATCAGGACGTTGTTGTATGAGCCGCTCATGTTTCTGCCCTTTATTTTAAATGTTTGACTTGTCGTAGATGTGCAGGTCACTTCTCTCCGAATAAACAGCCGAAGATAAATCTCTAGTCGCAGACGTCAAAAAGTGACTCGACAGTCGAGGCTGAAGATGACATCACACACACGCTGTTTTTCACAGAGACCAGAGGAGGACGAGGTCGTCCCTGTAACCTTTCAGCTTCAGTGACCTTCAGAAGAGAAATGATACTGCAGCACTTCAGACAGCCTGGCGGAGGGGGGGGGGGGGCAGAAAGTTTGAAGTAAAAAAAAAAAAGTCCAGATTTGAAATAACACGTAGAAGAAAGTCATTTTGATGAATCATTATGGTGTTCATCAAACATGATGTGTTGAAAGAAATCTAACAGTAATTCTGCTTTACAGTTTCTGGCTGCGATTAATACTAAATAGTAAACTAATATTAATACTTAAATAGTAAACATCTTGGTAACTGCTAACTGCTGACCCACATGCTACCTGCTGACCCACATGCTAACTGCTAACTGACATGGTAACTGCTGACCACCATGCTAACTGCTGACCCACATGCTAACTGCTGACTGACATGCTAACTGCTGACCCACATGCTAACTGCTGACTGTCATGCTAACTGCTGACCCACATGCTAACTGCTGACCAACATGCTAACTGCTGACTGACATGCTAACTGCTGACCCACATGCTAACTGCTGAATGACATGGTAACTGCTGACTGGCATGCTAACTGCTGACCCACATGCTAACTGCTGACTGACATGCTAACTGCTGACTGACATGCTAATTGCTGACCCACATGCTAACTGCTGACCCACATGCTAACTACTAACTGACATGCTAACTGCTGACCAACATGCTAACTGTTGACTGACATGCTAACTGCTGACCAACATGCTAACTGCTGACCACCATGCTAACTGCTAACTGACATGCTAACTTCTGACCAACATGCTAACTGTTGACTGGCATGCTAACTGCTGACCAACATGCTAACTGCTGAATGACATGCTAACTGCTGACCAACATGCTAGCTGCTAACTGACATGCTAACTTCTGATCAACATGCTAACTGTTGACTGGCATGCTAACTGCTGACCAACATGCTAACTGCTGAATGACATGCTAACTGCTGACCAACATGCTAGCTGCTGACCCACATGCTAACTAAATCAGAGAAAATATTTCCATCACCTCAGAAGAGTGTTTCAGTGTGTGTGTGTGTGTGTGTTATGATGCACTGTGTGTGTTATGATGCGTTTTGTGTGTGTGTGTGTGTGTGTGTGTGTTATTATGTGTGTGTGTTATGATGCGTTTTTTGTGTGTGTGTTATTATGTGTGTGTGTTATGATGCACTGTGTGTGTTATGATGTGTTTTGTGTGTGTGTTTTATTATGCGTTGTGTGTGTGTTATGATGTGTGTGTGTGTTATGTGTGTGTGTTATGATGTGTGTGTGTTATGATGCAGTGTGTGTGTTATGATGTGTTTTGTGTGTGTGTGTGTGTGTGTGTGTGTGAGTGTTATCTGCTGACAGCAGAGAGCTCCACTGAAGGTCACAGACTGAGGACCAAGTCAAAAACATTTAACACCAACTGACATCAAATGCGCCTTTCATCTTCCTTGTGTGTGTGTGTGTGTGTGTGTGTGTGTGTGTGTGTGTGTTTGTATGTGTAATTCATGTCATAGCACAGGCTGTAGGCGGCGCTACACTGTATGTTAATTTAAATAGATTTTTGCACCAAACCATGCCAACTGTTTGTTGGTACAGTTAAAACCCATAAAGTAGCATGTTTGTCAGCAGTTAGCATGTTGGTCAGCAGTTGGCATGTGGGTCAGCAGCTAGCATGTGGGTCAGCAGCTAGCATGTTGGTCAGCAGTTAGCATGTGGGTCAGCAGCTAGCATGTTGGTCAGCAGTTAGCATGTTGGTCAGCAGCTAGCATGTTGGTCAGCAGTTAGCATGTGAGTCAGCAATTAGCATGTTGGTCAGAAGTTAGCATGTGGGTCAGCAGTTAGCATGTGGGTCAGCAGTTAGCATGTTGGTCAGAAGTTAGCATGTGGGTCAGCAGTTAGCATGGTGGTCAGCAGTTAGCATGTTGGTCAGAAGTTAGCATGTTGGTCAGCAGTTAGCATGTCAGTCAGCAGTTAGCATGTTGGTCAACAGTTAGCATGTCAGTCAGCAGTTAGCATGTGGGTCAACAGTTAGCATGTTGGTCAGCAGTTAGCATGTGGGTCAGCAATTAGCATGTTGGTCAGCAGCAAGCATGTCAGTCAGCAGTTAGCATGTTGGTCAACAGTTAGCATGTCAGTCAGCAGTTAGCATGTGGGTCAGCAATTAGCATGTTGGTCAGCAGTTAGCATGTGGGTCAGCAGTTAGCATGTCATCACATTTGTTCACAGGTCAATCAATCAATCAATCAATCAATTTTATTTATACAGCCCAATATCACAAATCCCAATTTGCCTCACAGGGCTTTACAGCATACGACATCCCTCTGTCCTTATGACCCTCACAGCTGATCAGGAAAAACTCCCCAAAAAACCCTTTAACGGGGAAAAAAAAACGGTAGAAACCTCAGGAAGAGCAACTGAGGAGGGATCCCTCTTCCAGGACGGACAGACGTGCAACAGATGTCGTACAGAACAGATCAGCATAATAAATTAACAGTAATCTGTATGGCAGGTGTTGTCATAGTTATGACATCATCTCTTCAGAGAGTGAAACGAGCTGCAGTTTTTTGTCTGTGTAGAGAAGAGGAGGAGTTTTTCTGCTGACGCTCCTCGGTTTAGATTAATAGTCATATTCTCAGATTCATCTTCATCACTGTCGCACACACATTTGTCTCCTTCCTGGGTTCAGACAAGAAAAACACTAAGCAAACAAAATGAAAACCATCCTGCTGAGGTGAACCGGCCGACCAGCAGTTAGCGGCTCAGTCACTTCCTGTCGTGCAGATTCCTCCTGGACTGAAATAAACGTTAGAGCCCTGAGGCGTCCGTCACTTCCTCCTCACGGCTCCCGTCAACACTCCCCGTGAGTTGGTGACACTGTCAGGGTTCGTGTTCGATGACCGACACCTCAGATCACAATCAAAACTTGGCACACACCAACCAACACCAGAAATAACTGTGCAACCCCCGAGGGCGTCCTGCCAATGCAGTCACTGTCCCCACATGGACATATGAAGATTCACAGCAAGAGCTCCTCCATCTTAGGTCTGAGTTCAGACTTTTATTTACTTGATGTGTGTGTGTGTGTGTGTGTCTTTGTACTTGTTCATGCAGCACAGTGAGGATCAAACAAACCTTAACCACCCAGTGAGGACATTTTTGCAAAGTGAGAACATTTTGGCCGGTCCTCACTTTATCAAAGGCCTGTTTGAGGGTAACGACTTGGTTTCAGGGTTAAGCCTTAGATATACTTGCTGTTAACTACGCGTTCGCTTACGCATGACGTCTGCATCGCGTATCCTGCGTCCATTCGGAGCGTCGGTTGTGCACGTCCTCAGATATTAACGCTACGCGCCCGCAAGATGCAATGCACACATGACCGATAGGGGCAGTGTAGGGGAAGAATTCAGTGACAGGGTCACAGGTTAGGAGACATGTCACCAGCAACAACAATGGCGGAAAGTTTTGAGGACAAGCTTATCGATCAAGTCCGCAACTACCCCCATCTGTATGATGTGTCGTTGCCACTGCACAGCGACAAACATGCCTGCAACAACAGCTGGCAACAGATAAATGTAGTTCTGGAAGTCTACGTCGAAACGTGCCTCCAAAAATGGAAACAGACTCGAGACCGCTACGTACAAGCACAGCGGAAGATGATGGAAAAAAGGAGTGGGGAAGATGCCGATGGCATGTTTTGCCCACCAGTCGTCAGACGCCTGAGCTGACTGAGTAATTTTATCAGTCACCAGTCCACTGAGACCAATTTTACTCAAAACAGTGCGGTAAGTGTTTTACGTCTTGCTAGCTTGCGATTGACATAGCATAGCTAATGCTAACAGCAAGTGGTTTTGAGCTTAGTATACATGTCAAATATAAGTGCCAGGTGTTAACATATGACATTTGTTCTAGATGCCAAATGAAGAGGATCTTGGTAGTGCCTCAGTGAGCCCTACATATGATCCTGTGGCTTCACCTGGCCTGACTGCCTCAGCATCTGAGCCCTCACCTGATCCCTGCTCAGAACCCTCGCCCTCTCCCGGGCCACCTACAGTGCAGAAGAAGAAGAAGAAGAAGAAGAAGAAGAAGAAGAAGAGAGCCTAGGAAATAGACACTGTTGATGCTGTCCTCCTCCACAGGCTGGAAGAGATAAGAGATGAGAACTGTGGCAAACAGAATATTTACAGCAGCTTCTTCTTGTTTCTTCAGGAGCTGCCCCCTCAAGATGCCAAAAGACTGATGAAGGAGATAAAGCAACTTATGCAATGTTATGAACAGAGATAAGCACTGTTTATCTTCATGCAGTGTTGTTTTGTACTGTTAATTTGAGTTTGTTTGATGTTACAGGGTCGTTTCATTGCACTACTATGCCACCTCTGCTAGTTTTAATTGTCACTTTTGAGTCCAAAGGTCAGGCACTGTTGCTCTTATGTTGTTGTTATTGTTAACACATGTTGTTATTAAGTTAAGCTGCCTACCTACTGAATGTGAAGAGGATTTGTAGCACCTTGCTTTTTTTTTTTTTTTTTTAAATGTGTAAATATGAAATTAAGCACTTTCTTGTCTCAGGTGAACCAATGAATGTGGTTTTAATCTCTAATCTTTTAATCTGTGTACTGTTTAGATATAGAAAAATACTGTTAAGTAAATGTAACATTTTGTATTATCTTGTCATCAAGTTCTTTTTATATGCAGTGATGCTACTTTGTTAAACAACAGCTTAGTTTTCCTACAATACTGTAGTTCAATATAAGCTTCATATAAGCAGGTGAATTTCCAGCAATCTAGTAGTCAGTAGTATTAGTATAACCATCTGTACCATGCAAACACAATGTCATACACTGAGAAGGAAGACTCATTTATTAGACTTAGAGTGACATCTTCTCTATAATAATACAAAAACAATACTCAGTGTGTTCAATATAATACTATTGCAGACTCTGAACAGTTCTGTGCTACATGTAATTGAGTGAAATGATTAGCTTAAACACTGGTGAATAAATGGGGATGTAACTTTAAAGCGATAGTTCACCCAAAAATGACAATTCACTCAACATCTCCTCCCCCCTGTGCGGATGTGAGGATGGGTGAAGATATCCAGTTCACAAAACACTCCTGGAGTCTCAGTAGAAAACAGCCGTGCAGCCAAATACAGTATAATTAGAGTGAATGGTCACCATGTTTAAAATGTAAAAAAAGGAACACAAAACACACACAAAATGTCTCCATACTGCTTGCGTGGTGTAATTTTTTTTTTTTTTACGTTTTATACGTGGTCACCATTCACTCTAATTATACTGGATTTGGCTGCACGGCTGTTTTCTGCTGAGACTTCAGGAGTGTTTTCTGAACCGAATATCTTCAACCATCCTCACATCAGCACGGGGATATTGAGTGAATTGTCATTTTTGGGTGAACTATCGCTTTAAAATGAATTGTATCAGCCTGAAATGAACATTTCTACCAATATGACAGGGTAATAAGACGATGCTTGAAACAACATTGAACATTGCACTCAAAAAATATATACAATATATACACCACAAACAGACCACTACTGTGCTAACGTAGTGCGCCTCGCTGGAGGACAATGTCCTGACATGCCACCCTCCCTGCATCTGTCTGGAAGTAGCTCTTCAGGCCGTTCCGCATCTCAATGCCAAGTCGTGTTGCCCGGTCAGCAGTGAGCTGTCCTGGGTCAAGGAGGTTTGTGTCTCCCTCCACATCTTGCCTCCATTCTCTCTGGACATCCCCTTCATCCACCAAGGTGCTGCTGATGTACCTTATAGTGTCTGCCTGGAGTTGGTCGATGCCACAGAGGTAACATGCCTTTGTGATGTCTTCGGTGGTCTCAACAGAACACTCCATGGCCTTCCCGAACACTGCCAAAGGCATTTTCAACCACATGCCTTGCTCTGGAGTGGCGGTAGTTGTAGATCTGCTGTTCAGCCGTGAGGTTGGTCCCTGTTATACAGATAATGAATAGTGATGAGATTGCATTTATTCATTTCAAGCCTAATAAAATTATATTATACTATAATATTATTATTATAGTATGTCAATACCTTAACAAGGAATGACACACATGATAATATTGCCCAGTTATTTCATTAATCCCCTTTACATGTCATACTCAGTGCTGGAATATAACTAAGTACATTCACTCAAGTACTTAACTACAATTATGTGGTGTTAGTACTTCATTTGAGTATTTTCATTTTCTATTACTTTGTACTTATACTCTACAACATTTTGAAGGCAAATATAGTACTTTTTATGCCACAACATTTATTTGGTAACTTTAATTAATTCAACAGAGATTCAGTATAAACATTAATTAAAATGAACCCAACCATTACAGACCACAATATTATAGTGGATTAAACACATTAATGCATTAGTAATTATATTTCAGTAATTCACAATAATTACATTATTCTGAAATGGGTCATTCTGCCCTTTTGCTTTTGGCACTTTAAATAAATTTACTATACTTTTTACTCAAGGAAGGTTTTGAATGCAGTACAGTGCAGTTTCTCCACCACTGCTCATACTTCATGTATGAGTGTAATACACACTCACCTGAATACGGTCGCATCAGATTGACCTTCAGTGAAAGGCTTCATCTACGACGAAGACAGAGGGGCTCAGGACATCACTCCCAGGCAGAGCGGATGGAGGAGGCAGGGGAAGCTTGCCCTGGATAAGCTGGGATCCAAAGGAACATCTTGAAAACACCCCACATCGGCGTATGCGCCGATGTCCACAACTGTGAACCTGTACCTGGCATCACACACAGCCATCAGGATGAAGCTGAAGTACCCCTTGTAGTTGTAAAAGCAGCTCCCACTGTTGGCCAGGGCATGGACTCTGACGTGTTTGCCATCTACTGCTCCAACACAGTTGGGGAAGTTCCACATAGAGTTGAAATCCCTTTGTATTAACTTCCACTGGTCTTTGCTAGGGAACGCCAAAACATCATTTTTGAGAGCTGTCCAGATAGCTCTGCACACCTCCCGGACTATACGCCCAACTGTCGCTGATCCCAGTTTGTAGCTCGCTGCCGAGGCTTGGTAGCTGATGCCAGTTGTTAAAAAGCGAAGGGTGACAGCAAGCCGCTCTGCTGGACTGACTGGCTCGGTGTGTGTATTGTGGTGTGTTATCAGTGGGGTAATCCAATTCAGTAAATCATCAAACGTTCTGGTGGACATACGAAAATATTGATGGTGTTTCTCGTCATCAATATCTCACATCGGCAAAACAATAGAAAAAAACTCCCCATTTTCATGCCGTGCTTCATTAGTGGTTGCACATACCATCTACGATCACGTCGCTGTCGTTTTTTCTGCCTTAATCTCAGAATCAACCAGATTCCAATCTCCTCAACTGTCGCCATATTCATTGTTTACATCCCACAACCCTGGAACTTATTTCCTTCTTCTTTTGTTTTTACGGGCGGTTTATGGTGTGAGTTCTCTGTTGCCGGTATGCAGCTGGTTGTCTACGCAAACGCATGGTCAAACAGGAAGTATATCTCCGGCCTTAGAGGTTAGGGAATGCATTATCTCAATGAGGGTCCCCACAAAGATAGAAGTACAAGAATATGTGTGTGTTGAGTGATTGTTGGTTGATAGGTAGCATGTTGGTTAACAGTTAGCATGTATTTATTTACTTCTTGTGTGTGTTAAATGATTGACAACCCCGTTAATAACATTTCATATATTTTATTGCAAAACAAGCAAACATACAAAAATCTCTTCCGGATTTATCTGGATGTTCTCCAATGTTCTCATATTAAACTAAAATATGTTTTAATAACATTTTTGGATAATTCTGTACATTTTTTAAAATTAAAACAGCTGAAGAAAACATCTTTCAAACATCAATCAAAAACAGCTTTGTTTACAAAGTGCTGTCGTCGGATTCACAGTGACATTTTTTCATTTTTGATGACACAAGTTGTCAGCCATCAAATAAAAGTTGTAGATTAACTTTTTCAAATTTCATATCTTTTTTCTTATATAAACAGTATATAACCATCTAATATGACCTCACTGTGTTTCACACTGTAACATCAGGGGGCGCTGTTGTTCCACCATCACTCTGAGGTTTAACATCATAAATAAAGCTCTAAATAAACCTCTGTGAGTCTTTGATGGTGGTAGGAAAGTTCAGTAAAGACAAAACAATTGTAGAGAAAACTTATTTAAAAAATGCTAAAAATAATGCTGAAATATTTTTAGCGATGCGCTGAAATTCTTGGTTGATACCAACGTTAAAAATAATTACTGATAATTGATATCTATTTTATATTTCTGAGAAAACATCGGCAATTTTCTCCTTCAAATAGCTGTATTTATTCAGTTTCTCACCAAAACACTAAATTTTACAAGATTACATTGAATACATAATGACAATGTTATAATTTAATCTTCGTCCAGTACTCATTTTTACTGAATAGAGCTTGAACATCTCAAAATGCTGCTACCATTAACTAGCTGTCAACCGCTAACATTAACGGTGCCTTAGCATTGTTCCGACCTCTCATTAGTGCTGCTATCAGCTAATGTTAACTAGCTGATAATAGTTAATGTTTACAGGTTGATAACAGCTAACAACTAATTTTAACTAGCTGAGACAAGCTAATATCTTATGTTAACTAGTTGCTAACAGCTAACATTAACTAGGTGCTAACAGCTAATGTTAACTAGCTGATAAAAGCTCACAGCTAATGTTAACTTGCTGCTAACAGGTAGTGGATGATGATAACTAGCTGATACCAGCCTACAGCTAATGCTAATTCACTGATTCAAGTAAATGTTAACTAGCTGATAACAGCTAAAAACTTATTTTAACTGGCTGAGACCAGCTAACAATTTACGTTGATTAACAGCTAACAGCTAACATTAATTAGGTGCTAACAGCTAAAAGTTAAAGTTAGCTGATAGCTGATAAAAGCTCACAGCTGGCTGATAAAAGTTAATTAGCTAATGTTGACTTGCTACTAACAGCCAATATTAACTAGCTTATAACCACTAACAGCTAAGGTTAAGTAGCTAATGACAGCTAACAGCTTATGTTCACCAGCTGTTAACAGCTAACTTCAAAAAGCTGCTTACAGCTGTTAACTAGCTGCTGACAGCTAACAGCTTACATTTACAAGCTGCTAACAGCTATGCTAATGTTAACCAGGACCATTGATAACAGCTACCAGCTAACAGTAACTAGCTGCCAACATTAAATGTTAACATTAGTGAATGTTAGTAGCTAGTAAATGTTAACAGCTGCTAAAATCATACATTTACTAGCTAAAAACAGCTAACAGCTAATGTAAACTACCTTAAAACAGCTACCAGCTAACATTAACTAGTTGCTAACAGCTAACTTTAACTAGCTGCTAACAGCTTGTACATCTTAGTCTCGTGAACAATATATTTCAAGAAAGCCTTAATTGAATTTCTTTAAATTTGACACCGATTGGACTCAATGCTAAAATATTAGAATTTTGTGGTTAAAGGTCAAAGGTCAGTGTGACCTCACAAAACATATTTTTGGCCCTAACTTAAGACATTAGATGCTAACAATAACAAAACTTCACATTAAGTGATGACAATTTATATCCAAAAGGTCAAAGGTTAGCTTCAGTGTGACATCATCATGGCTTATTTTTATTTTGCTCTCAACAGTTTTGTCATTTATAAACTTCCATATTTACAGATATAAAATCTGACCATATAAGGAACATCCTGTTTGGTCCTGAACGTTTAAATAAAGCAGTGAACAATGTGATAAAGTTTTATATGGATAAGAAGATTTGGTGACGCTGCCGTTGCAGTGAACTGTGAAAGCTCTGTGATTGGCTGAGGTCAGCCTGTAAACCCATGTCAAGGGAAGCTGTGGCTCCTACGTGGAGGTCAAAGGTCACAGCGGTGACTGCAACCCCCTCCCACCTCATCAGGTGACCCACGCTGCAGGATCCGACTGTTCTGACGCCAGCTGCAAAACAGGAAGTCAAGAAACAAGGAAGTAGTTTTTCAAGATGCTAAACATTAGATATATATGGTTTTTGTTTGTGTCTATAGGACATCTATAGCTACGTCTCAGTCCTTTGAATAAATTACACATAGCACCAGCTAACGTTAGGCTATAAGCAAACTACACCACGGTCACATGACTTAACATCCCTACTACAATGAGGCTGTTTGATATTCTGTCCCCTCATTTAGCCACGTAGTAGCAACCTTCTTTTTTAAGACACGTAAAAAAAATCCAAAGTGGGGTTTTTACCGCCATATTTTATGTTGTAGAACAAAACGTTAACATCTCTTCAGACCTTATTTCACACATCGAACCAAAAACCTGTTCAAAAACATGTTGACCTCAAGATGAGGGAACCGGAAGTGCTAACGGGCTCACTCATTACTCATTTTGGGGTTTTAGGATTCATTCCTGTCCAGTGTTTTAAAGATTATATAACATTACTTTTGTAAAGTGTCACAAAAGTACAAAAATTTACTTTTGAAGTGTGTTACCAAAGTAATGTGTTACAGTAATATATTTTGTTATGGAAGTAACTAAGTCATATAATGTGTTACTAAAATGATTTTGGATAATGCTAATACATTTACAATGTCACGTATCATTACAGTTATATATTATGTTTTAGGACAAACAAAGTAATATAACACATTACTAACAGGATTTTGGATAATATTACATTTTAGGAGTAACTCAGTAATATGTAACGAAGTAATATATCACTCTTACTTTTGTTACTTTTGCAAGTAACGTATTACTTTTCACATTAGAAAAATATGTGTATTATGTTTTAGAATGTGTTACTAAAGGGATTCTGGGAAATGTTATTACATTTACAATGTCATTTAATGCATTACCTTTGTAACGTGTTCTTATACTTCTGCAGCAACAGAAAAAACATCCCCTGAAGGCTGCTGTGTGTTGTCATGTCATTACAGACATTATAGAGGGATGCTGGTGCTCATGTGCATTCTCATGTTCTGTGTGTTTCCATTGTTACATCTGTGATGTCTGTAACGTATCCCGTTCTGCGTGAGGATCAGGAGCTGACCTCGTCTTGGTGATCGGCACATCTGGGTGATGTCAGTATATGTTGCACGTGTTTCCATTTACGTCACCTACAGCTGCAGAGTGACGCCCACACACAGTCCTGTTTTTAGCATAAAAGAAACTTTGTATTCAGCAGCTTTTATCTGAGTTTTGATTCTAAATGTCGCAGAGTGATTATTGTGAATCTTTTGTGACTTTAAAACTCTGGAGGTTTTTCTCAGTGTGACTGTTTCAACCTTTCAAAGTGTCAGAGAATAAAAACCTGCTGATTTATCTCTAATTATTTCCTGACATAACCTTTATCAGGAAGTCTAATTCTAGTTTCTGTTCTGGCGCCATGATGAACCTTTCTGAGCATCCTGTTTGGAGGATTTAAAGGTTTCAGTGACCTGCACATGGTGAATGTTTCACACTCAGTGTGTTTGTTTTACAGAAACAAACATACCACAGGGGGCGGCACAATTGGAAAAAAAGAAAAAAATTCTAAATGTTTCATTTATATTATTTTTTGTTAGTTTTTATGACAACTTTTATTTTGAAATGTTACACCTACATAACTACATAGTAAACTCCACCGAATAATTGAGAGGCCTTCATTTGGGCCCCCCTCCACAGCTCGTTACATTTTACCTGCTCTCTGGGGGAGATGGGCAGAGTAATCTGACGTCACATGAACCATGGAACACATTGTATTGTTATCATGTCAAAACGACTGAACTGCCACAACGCTACTGAGAGGATCAGCAGGAGGAGAGCTCGTTAAGTTAGCTGTTAGCATCCAGCTGTTCACAGTTAGCTGTTCGAAGTTCGCTGTTTGCAGAAAGTTGTTTGCAGTCAGCTGTTAGCAGTTCGCAGGTAGCTGTTAGCAGTTAGCTGGTGGCTGTTCGCAGTTCATAGTTAGCAGTTAGCTGCAAGCAATTAGCTGTTAGTTGTTACCTGCTCATTATTGTTACCCCTAAGCAGCTGGTGGACACAAAGAACAGCTAACAGAGGTTACACTGATTTATACTGTGTAGTGTTCAAGCTTTATTCAGTAAAAATGAGTACTGGGTGGATGAATTCTAATGTTTTCAAGATATGTTCAATGTAAACTTGTAAAATGTAGCTTATGATGTTGAAACCTGAATAAATCAGCTGTTTGAGGGGAAAATGTGTTTCACAGCACTGTAAAAAAGATATTTAAAAAACATTTAAATAAAACATAACAACAACAACAACAACAACAACCTGACTAAAGCAGTTTCATATTAAAAAAGGAAACATGGAGGCGCAACATGGTGATCTCTGTAGACTACATGCTCCCCATAAACGTCTCATTCTGAGGTAATAAAAACACATCTGATTCTGCACTAAAGAAAAACACACTTACAATTTAGTTGCAATTGATGCCCATTCATTTAGGTCCAAATGTCTACTGGGCCACAGCCCTCTCTGGAAACTCTGTAACTTCCTATTGATCAACTGCAGAAACATTTTTGGGGACACGCTATAATGGATTAGTTTCAAAAAAGTCCACCGAGTTTGGTGATGTTGGAACAAACCCTCACAGATTATGACCCAATTTTGTGAAAGGTCAATGCACTTTTTTGGAACTTGTGGCGCCCCCTGTTGACTGATTTCCAAATAATTTAAAAGACCTGGTTTTATGTTGTTATTCAACATACCCTGCAAGTTTTGTGATGATAAGACAATCAATTGCTGATTTATAGTCTTTGATTGCCCCCTCAAAAGTTCAGTTCAAACACAATGAGATATCAACAAGCTTTTGATAGCTTTTAATACACTTCGTCTGATGATGATCCACAGAGGATTTGGTACAAATTTGAGCAACAGTGTAGGAGGAGATGTCAAAAATGTGTTTTCCAAAAAATTCTAAATGGTGGACAATCTAGTCAGGCGGAACTTAATGGTTTTTGAGGTTTTCATAGAGCGTGTTCAGCTGAACATGTGTGGTGAATTCCAAGTCAATCTGACTTACAGTGCGAGGGAAGTGGCTTTTCAAAACAAAATTTCTTCGACCTTAATCAAAACACCCCATCTGGCCAGTTGGCATCATATTTCATGATCACCATTTGCACACAACTTCCAGTTCATCACAAACATCCAACATGGCCTGAACCAGATCAGACCTGTGAGGCTGCAGCGCCCCTGCTGGGCACAGGACACACTAAATCTACACATACTAACACTGGCCTCACCTGAGTGTGTGAGTGCACTCTCATAGTGTGTGTTGTAGCTGCTGTGCATTCAGTGCGATCAGGATCAGCAGAGTCCAGATGAGCGTACTCATTTCCTACAGACAGAAAACACACCGTCATTGTTTGTCGTTGAACCGCCAAACTCTAAACATCATTTATCTGGTTAACATGACCGCAAACAAACAAACACATCACAGAGGCCTCAGAGACCTCAGATCAGGCTCTTCTCTCTCGCTTCTCCTCCTCCTCAGATATTTTCTGTCATGTTCACTCTTGAGTCTTTTCGACTCTGTAAACAGTCACCCGCACTGACAAGAGTTTGATTCAAAGATCCAGAGCAGGGGTGTCTGTTGATTTTGGCAGAGATCAGCGTCACATTTACAGAAACCAGATGCACACACGCACACACACACACACACACACACACCCACACACACACACACACATTCATACACACACAGTTAATAAACGCCAGCTGCTCTCAGCTGTAATGTGACGACTCAGCAGTTTTATAAATAATTACTGTAAGAAACGCTCAGATTGATCCTCATCAGCTGCCATAGTTCAAACCGTTGTTAATACAATAGTTTAATGTTTAAAATAAACCAAATTTCTGCGATGTTTTCAAAGTACTCTGATGGTAAATATTCAGATTATTTACATGGAAATAATACCAATACTAATACTCCTAATGCCTTGGTTGATATTAGTCGGTATATTAACATATTACAAGTAATCAAACAGTATGTGATGGTTGTGGCTGACATTTCAAAAACTATATATATATAATAAGTATGAATATAAATAAAATACTCAACGATAATAAAGTCCCAATCTCCTCAAATGTGCAAATGTGTACTTCCTAATTAATAGTATCATATCTTGTTCCTGTTGCTAAAATTAGTCAAACTTATTGCCATATCAGACTTCAAACTTGTGTTGTCCACGTTCGTGTCGGGATCGGCTGCAGACTGACTTGACAGAGTTTCGTTAGATTTTCTGTACATGGGGTTCTCTACCCAGATGTTACTGTAAAGAAACACCGTGATTTGATCTATAATGAGCTCTGATTGTTCTCACCAGAGAAACAGGAAGTGATGCTGCATTGCTACTGTCATCCTCGCCCTGTGGTGTGGTCCCTTCAGCTGTTGCTGCAGTCACTGCCACAGTCGTTGCCGCAGTTGCTGCGGCAGTAACAGTCACTTCCTCTTCTTCCTGCTGACCTCCCGTATCCTCCTCTTCCTCATCGTCAATGAATGGCGCGCTGAACTTGTCGAGGTCCTCACTGCTGGCATTACCTGAACATACCATGGAGTCAGCAATATTACCTCATCATTAGAGAGGCGCAACATTGTGACCGTTGGTGTACAGAGTGTGTGTTGAGGAGTGACTTACTGTAGAAACTGTAGTCGAAGGTGGCATTGTAGTCGTCGTAGTCCGGCGTCGGAGTGAAGTCGTAGAACTGAGCCTCAGATACTGAAAACACAACACAGTCACGTTAACATTTCACCACCATCGCATCTCAGAGTCTCGTTCCTGTAACGAAACCTTCCAGCTGATCTCTTCTGATGACTAACAGTTTCCCCCTGCTGCCAGTCTTTGTGTTAAGCAAAGCTAAACATGTCCTGGACACACAGAGATGTTGCTGAAACATCTGAAAGCAGGAGGGTGTAGTAAAATATTTCAGTAAAGGTGTGTCATATATTGTTGTTTTTTCTTAATGTCTCACAGTGATGTTTCCGTCAGCCTTTCATTTTCCACCATCTGCCTTCAATAGAACCTGAGTGAGCCGTGGGTGTCAGGGTGCGTTCAGATTCTCTGCATGTTTTCACTTTATTGTTGAACAGAGTTATTGTTGTTTGAACGGGGGTTATGGAGAGGGTAAATCCAGCAGACAGTATGGTAAATAAATCTCCTTTCAAATCAAACACAAGCTCATGTGAGAGTTACAGCATGGGGTCCTCTACTGGGTCTGAGGAAACTTATACTGCAATCACATGTAATGTTGCACAATATATTTACTGGTACTTTACAGATTCAGACAAAATATGATTTTTTAAAATATGAAACATCACTATCAATAACCCAAAGAAATATTTAAAAGCATTTACTTTTGATTATGATACTTTAACTACATTTAACCAAGTCCCACAGTAATAGTATATTATACTATGATTTGCTTTATGACATCTTGTTATGCCCTACCATGCTATGACATTTTTATTACATATATGGCATACTTTACTTTTAAATTTTTAATGAAAAAAATTAAGGCATACTGTACTATGAATTTTTAAAATGAATTTCAAATGGCATACTGTCCTTTGACATTTTTTTTGCAAAGAGTTTCATGGCATACTATAATTGGATATTTTCCATGAATTTTTTTTTATGGCAAACTATGCTTTGACAACTTTCATGAAAATATTATTATTATTATTATTATTATTATGCTAAACTATACTATGAAAATCTTCACTATTTATTAATCCAATAATATACTGTGACTTAAAAAGAAATTCTAAACTATGACAATTTTTATGAAAAAGTTTTTGTATACTATACTATGACTTTTTTCATAAAATCTTTTATGCCATACTATACTATGACTTTTTAACAATATGTTATTTTCGAGAAGTTTTTTTGAGAAGATGAAAACAACATAATACAAAAGAACAATTAAATTCAAAGTTAAAAAAATCTTATTAAATAGACACATAGAGAGACATGAAACAGTAAAAGAATTGGCAAACAGAATTGAAAATAATTAGCTGTGAAAAATAGTTTTGAATTTTTGCATTGCATACATTATTTTTCATACAATTCTTATGACATTTTAGGAAAACATAAAAAGGAGTGAAAAAGTGAAAAGGTTGGACAAGGTAGGATATCTGGTGGGATCCAATAGCTCAGGTGGTTAGACACCTGCTGGGAAAGTCAGAAGTTGCATGTTCAGTCCCAATAAATGCCTTAACCTTTTAAAGACCAGTGCCCAGAGAAAAGAGTTATACTGTTGAGTGTGGGCATCTGTTTGTTTGAGTGCATGTGTGTGTGTGTGTATGTGTATCTGTGCAGACAGGTCTGAGATTATGACCTCATTGTCCCAGTAGGTTTGATTTCTCGGGGAGCCTAAGCGTTTTTCTGTTCTGTTTGATTTCCGAGAATTGGAGCTGCACACGAACCTAAATTTATCAAAACAACTCCTTTATCGGAGTTTCCTGCTGCTGCATATTTACCCGATTTCGAGAATGAAGATGAGCCCTTTTATTACAATGGCCGTCCGTACTTATTTGAGCCCGAGTATACGGACGAGGAGCTCCTACAAATTGAAGAGCAGACGAGGATAGAGAGAGAGGGCCAACGAGCAGACGAGGGTGAAGCAGCGGCTGCACGAACACGAATCTCTGAGGACTGGTGGTGCTTCTGTGGTTGCTGTGACTCCATGCCCACAGAGGAAGAATGTCTGTGTTGCAATGAGTGGGACCTGCTGCCCAATATTCATGGTCTCGATGTGTCCTGGGATGATACAGAAACTACCAAATGCTGTGTAACTACGTTGGAGGATTTCCCCCCTCTGATTAACAGGGCAGTGCTGGATACCTTTTTTCATGTGCCCAAAATAAATTGAAGGAGGCGGCAAAAACCACAGGGACCAAATGGTCAACTATCCATCAAGTAAGTATAACTAATATGTCTTTATGCATGTAATACTGACACCTAGAATTGTCTCTGAGATGCACATTTACTGTTGCATACTTTGCCCTTGTATATATTGTACCCTGTTTTCTTCTGGCAACAAGCAAAGCTCTCGTGAGATGACATCACAGCCGGGAGGCGGTGAAGGGTAAGGGAAATGCTTAGTATGCTATTTACAGAGATAGCACTGGCGATTTTAACCGGTCAGTGGCAAAAAAAAGCACTTTTAATGCGCAAACTTACACGGGACGCATTTGCCCCCATATCTACCTCGTGGCTGCCAGCTGCATCCGCCTCCCTCAATATTGAACCAATTTTAAAATGAAGTGTACCTATGAATCATACGCACACATACACATGGGGAAATAGGGCCCAGGTTGAAAAATACCGAAGTTATCCTTTAACTCAAAAACAAGTTCTTAGAGGGATTCTTTCCTATTGCGACACCTAGCCTATCTGTTCCAACGGTCAGGTCACCCTGACCCCAAAATGTTCAACTCCATTTGATTTCCCAGAGCTTGACTACGCAAGAACTACTCAACTTACCAAAACACCTCTAAGGAGTCCTTTTTATTGCCAAATCTCACATTTGATCAACTGCTTCCAAAACCTTGTGTAACTGACCTTATTTTCACCTTTGGTATAAAATGATACATTATCTGCCTCTACACTCCACATTTAAGACTAGACTTAAGACTTTCCTCTTTGATAAAGCTTATAGTTAGGGCTGGCTCAGGCTTGCCCTGTACCAGCCCCTAGTTAGGCTGACTTAGGCCTAGTCTGCCGGAGGACCCCCCTATAATACACCGGGCACCTTCTCTCCTTCTCTCTCTCTCTCTCTCTCTCTCTCTCTCTCGTATTCTATTACTGCATCTTGCTAACTCGGCCATTCTGGATGTCACTAACTCGGCTTCTTCTCTGGAGCCTTTGTGCTCCACTGTCTCTCAGATTAACTCATATCACAGCGGTGCCTGGACAGCGTGACGTGTGTGGTTGTGCTGCTGCCATGGTCCTGCCAGATGCCTCCTGCTGCTGCTGCCATCATTAGTCATTAGTCATACTTCTATTGTTATTATACACATATGATTATTGTCACACATGTATACTGCCAGATATTAATACATACTTTCAACATATTGTACCACAGTAACCAGAACTATAACTATAATATTATTACTTTCATTAATGTTGTTGTAAGCTACTGTCATTACCTGCATCTCTCTCTCTCTCTCTCTCTCTCTCTCATTGTGTCATGTGGATTACTGTTAATTTATCATGCTGATCTGTTATGTACGACATCTATTGCACGTCTGTCCGTCCTGGAAGAGGGATCCCTCCTCAGATGCTCTTCCTGAGGTTTCTACCGTTTTTTCCCCGTTAAAGGGTTTTTTGGGGAGTTTTTCCTGATCAGCTGTGAGGGTCCTAAGGACAGAGGGATGTCGTATGCTGTAAAGCCCTGTGAGGCAAATTGTGATTTGTGATATTGGGCTTTATAAATAAAATTGATTGAATTGATTGATTGACTCCTCAGGACTTGCCTTACTCTCTGGAGGTATTTGGTTGTAGTCGACTTCCTTGCAGCCTCCTCATCTTTTCCATTAGCCTGTGGGATCCCAAGGTACTCGTAGCTGTTCTGAAAATGTTGCCCTCTGTTAGGTTGACTCCCTCAGTTCTGATCATCTTGCCTCTTTGATGCCATCTGGCCACACTTTTCTAATCCGAATGACATCCCTATGTCCTTGCTGTAGATCCTGATGGTGTGGATCAGTGAGTCGATTTCTCGCTTATTCTTGGCGTACAGCTTGATGTCATCCATGCAGAGCAGGTGGCTGATTGTTACTCTGCTTCGGAATCTGTATCCATAGCCAGTGTTCTTGATGATCTGTCTGAGGGATTTAGGCCTATGCAGAACAGCAATGCATCCCCTTGGTATATGCTGCATTTAATGTTGACTTGGGCAATCGGCTTTGAGTTGGCCTCTATGGTCATCTACCACATTCCCACGGAGTTCTTTATGAAGGCCGTTAGTGTCCTGTTGAGCTTGTATAGTTCCAGACATTCCAGTATTCACGTGAGTGACATTGAGTCATAGGCTTTCTTGTAGTCAATCCAGGTGGTGCACAGGTTTGTCTTCCTGCTCTTGCAGTCTGGCAATTGCTCTGTCAACCAGTAGCTGGTGCTTGGCTCCTCTGGTGTTACTGCCACTTCCTTTCTGTGCCTTTGCTCATGTATTGGGCCATATGCCTAGTTATCTTAGCCTCCATGATGCCTGACAGGAGCTTCCATGTTGTGCAGGGAGTGTGTGTGTGAATTCTGCCCTAATATACACACATATATACATATATACAGAAACCCCCCAGATCGGTCCTTGAGCACGGTCAGTCATTCTAGTCAACATAGATTCATAAAAGGCAGTTTTTATCATGTAGGTGACCCATTCTTTTACTTCTGGGGGCTTAGTTGACTTCCGACACCTGAGTATACAGTAGTTCTAGCAGCTGTAGTGACTCCAGCCATAACAACTGAGAATTCATCCCTTGACACATTATGCACTTGCGATCTGTCTCCCAATAAATAAAGTTTTGGAGACACTGGCATTGTCTTACAGAGCCATTTACTCATGTGTCTAAGAATTACGCTCCAAAAGGGCCAAATAAGTGGACAATCCCAAATACAATGTAGAAAAGTGCCAGTGTCTTCCTGGCATTTCCAACAGAAATTATTAGTTGATAAACCCGTCCTGTGCAGCCTGGCTAATGTCCGAAAGTGTCTATGTATTATTTTATATTGGGTGACTTTACTTTTGGACTCCCTTACATATTTATCACTATCAGACAGACTCTTTAACCATTGCTCTTCATCCAGGGTACATCCCAGGTCTGTCTGCCATATTATCTTTATCACAATTACTGCTGGGCAGAGTATTAGTGAGTCTATAAGAGGGATAAAGACGCTCCGCTGGCAGTTTGAAGAAGTCCATGATGTGATTTCCTTCTTCTTCTTCTGTTGAGATTGGGATAAACGATCTACGGGGGTAAATGGACAACACATCTCATTCTCAATAGAAACCCATTCCAGTTTGTTTTCTACAATCCAGTGTCTGGCTAATTTAGCAGTTTCCACGAATGAGATTTGGTATAACCTCATGTCAGGTAGAACCAGACCTCCTTTCTCTTTGGGGGAATGCATTTTCCTTAATCCAATCCTTGGTTTCCTCCCTTCCCACAAAAATTCTATAATCATTAAATCATATTGTTTGAAGATCCAATGCGGTATAGCAACAGGTACCGTCACAGATATATAATTTAACTGGAAACTTTACCAAGATGTTCTTTTTCAAGGTTTCCGACAACATACTACACTACAACTGTTTTCATAACCAGAGTTGGGTAAGGGTTACTTTAAAAGTAATCAAAGTACTTTACTGCGTTACTTTTTTTAAAGTAACCAGTTACTTTACTGCATTACTCCCTGAGTAAAGTAACTCCATTACTTTAAAAGTACTTCCAACGTTACTGTCTGAGAAAAGTAACTCAAGCACTTTTAAAGTACTTTTGAGTATTCTACATTTCCTATTGGGCAATGGACCACAGGGCGCTAAGCCTACATTTTTTTGTCTCCAAAATTAAAGTTATGGACCACTTGCCCTTCACTGAGATCCAGTTCTCCCATCACAGCCGTCACTTTGACCAATAGAAACACAGAACGATCTGCTGCCGTAGACAACTGTATGACAACAGCACCCCAGCATTTTTAATATTTCCTCTAGGGATGTTACCACACAGAGTAAAAGGGGGAAATGATGGTGTGAAACAGCAGAGGCACTTTGTCAACCCGCTGAGTTAACGTTACTGTCATTAGCATCAAGCTAGCAAACAATGGTACATCCTCACGGTCGGACATAAAGTAATAACATTAACAAATAGCGGCGGGGCTTTTACTCACCACAGCTGCAGAGGCTCCCAGCTTCATTTGAAACAAACTACATTATAGACGCTCCGTTATTTATTAATCCCTCTGTGTGTTTATATATTTACTTTTTATCCGCTCCGTTGTCTTTGTAAAGTTAACATATCGCATCGTCATTTCAAACTCAACACTTGTTTCAAATTAAAAGCCCCTTATAACCTCAGCTGAGAGAATCCCTCCATTTTCTAAATAGGCTTTTATTCTGAAACATTTGTAGGAACTTGGTTGTGGAGGATTCAGTACCTTGAATGTTTGCGTACAATACTCCAAATGAAGCTACATTTCGACAACATTTCAGCTGGCACATGAACAGACACAGTGACTGAAATAATAGTGAAAGTAATAAAAATAGGACAAGAATAACCTGATGACATGAAAGATGACCGGTCCGAGGATAATTGGCGAGTACCATCGTGTAGTGTGTCATGTCTGTCGGCCAAGTCACAGCACGATTTTATGACTCCACAATCACGTAATGTCACATAGTGACTTTCGGAATGGGCAGAAAAGGCGTGTAGTGTGTATGAGGCATGATGCAAGTCCTCCTGAGTCTGACCTGTCAAGTCAAGTCAAATTTATTTATATAGCACATTTAAAACAAGCATGGTTGACCCAAGTGCTGGACAGTTCCTCCAAATATAAATGAATGAATGAATGAATAGCAAAAGCAGCATAAATTATCAATAAAATCAACAATAGGTTTAGACAATAAAAAAACAACACTAGAGTAAAGGAAAAATACAAATAAAAGCTATAAAAGACATGGTTGTCTCAACTTGAGGTGAAAGCAAGTGAAAAGAGGTAGGTTTTTAAAAGAGATTTAAAAGTTCGGGCTGCCCTTATATGGAATGGTAAAGTATTCCATAAATTTGGCGCCACAACGGAAAAGGCTCTGTCACCCTTGTTTTTAAGTTTAGTTCTGGGACAGGCCAGCAGCAGCTGGTTGCTTGATCTCAGTGCTCTGGCTGTCATGTGAAGCTGAACAAGCTCAGGTAGGATGGAGCTAAGCCATTCAGGCTTTTAAAAACAAATAATACAATTTTAAACTGAACTCTGAACTGGACAGGGAGCCAGTGCAAAGAGGCCAGTACCGTTTCTTTCCTGTCAGCAGTCTGGCTGCTGCATTCTGGACAGCCTGTAGGCGTTTCAGTGACTGCTGGTCCGATCCAACATAAAGAGAGTTACAATAATATGAAAGCATGAATTGCCCTCTCAAAATCAAGTGGGGGGAGGTAGGGCTTTGCCTTACTAAGTAGCCTTAATTGAAAGAAGCTTGATTTGACCACTGAACTAATCTGTTTGTCAAATTTAAAGGCACAGTCAAAAATTACTCCTAGGTTCCTTGCAGCAGGGAGACAGTAGGAAGCTAATGGGCCAATGGCACTGTCATAGCCTTCTAAAAGGTCAGAAAAGGCCTTACAAAATAATTTCAGTTTTAGATTTGTTTAGGTTCAAGAAATTTAAAGCCATCCATGTGTGAACATCATTGAAACAGTTCAGCAGAGCTTGAATGGAGGCAGAGCTGTTTGTCGTCTGCAAAACAATGAAATGTTATATCATACTTTCTAAATATAGCGCCCAGGGGCAGCATATAAATGGAGAAGAGAATGGGACCCAAGATGGAGCCTTGAGGCACCCCATAATTGAGTGAGGATGCAGCAGATGTATACTGGCCCATGTGAACAGAGAAACTCCTTTCTGATACATAGGATTCAAACCATTTGAGCACTGTACCTTTAAAACCTACACACAGGTCAAGACATGATAAAAGAATCTTATGATCTACTGTGTCGAAAGCTGCAGTCAAGTCTAAGAGCACCAGAACAGAAGTGTTGCCAGAATCAACAGTTAAAAGCAGATCATTAAAAACTCGTAAAAGGGCTGTTTCTGTGCTATGGCGTGCTTTAAAGCCCAACTGGAACTTTTCAGAGATGCCATTTAAGTCCAGATGCGTCTGCAGTTGTTCATACACTACCTTTTCTAAGACTTTGGACAAAAAAGGGAACTTAGAAATAGGTCTATAGTTCAACAAAACTGAAGGGTCAAGATTATTCTTCTTGATGAGGGGCTGCACCACAGCATGTTTGAAAGCAGCGGGGACACAGCCAGACATCAAGGAAGAATTTATAAGGTCGACAATACAAGGCCCCAGCATGGTAAAAACATCCTTGAAGAAACGGGGTGGAATGCTGTCTAGGGGGCAGTAGGATGGCCGTAGCTGCTGAACTATTTTCGTTAAAAAAGGAAGAGACACTTGCACAAAAGCCTCAAAAATAACCGGGGCTACAGGGGAAGCAACAGGGTCAGAGGCCAGAGGAGAGGGAATGGACCTGACAGCATTTGAAGTGAGATTTGAAGACGATCTCTCTTCCACTTCTCTCAGCATGTCTACATGTACATCTGAGAGTGTGGGTTTAACATGAGAAGAAGGCACAGTAACAGTAAATAAAACAGCAAAGTGATCAGAGATATCAGTATTACAGATCTCAGTAATGCTTAAATTTAAACCAAGTGACAGCACAAGGTCCAGCGTGTGTCCTTTTTCATGCGTTGGCCCAACCACTGACTGGGTGAGATTAAACGAGTCAGTAAGATTCATGAACTCCCTGACCAGAGGTTTTGATTCACAGCAGACATGTATGTTAAAATCACCAACAATTAAAAACCGATCATATCTCAATGTTGTTTCTGCCAGAAAATCATCAAAGTCTTGTATGAAATCCTTGTTGACCTCTGTCAGCAAGTTCTCCTCCACCTTCTTTTAGACTCCACCGTAGACAACAGCAGCATTTCTCCGACCACGTAGTGAGCCACAAGCTTCATGACTTCTTTTGGACTGATAGGTTTAACGTTATCTCCGTTATTAGAACCAAAAGACAGTTGTTGCTGTTTCGGAGCTGAATGACCAGCGTTCTAAAGTAACGGAAGTAACTGATGGCTTGTTTGAAATTGTACTCAAGTATTTGATTACTCAAACAGCAAACTAACGCATTAGGTTGCTCGTTACTGCAAAAAGTGATCAAAGTAACGCGTTATACCCAACTCTGGTCATAACTGGTTACGCTTTAATGATTTCAGACTTAAAATGACATAATGTACTTCTTTCAGCTGTCACCACAAGAATGTATGTCGCTAACAATGGCTAGCGTTAGCTACACTGCTGTAGCGTTTGCACAGTGATGGCCATACAGCAAGCTTGCCAATACAGGGCTGCGGCACAACCTCAAGTAACAAAGTACATTTGAAGTTCTGTGAACAAGATGTCAGTGCAGTCTTGTTAAATACGCTCCAGGTTACAGCTGTGCATGAAATGTTGAATAGTGCCAAATGTTATGCATATTATAAGAAAAGTTGAAATATAGCCTGCCTGTCATATATATATGTATGTATATATATATATATATCACATTATGTTATATTATCTGTATTTGTTTCTCATTCACCAAAGCAAATTCTTTTCATGTGGAAACAGATTACGTTCAAAACACACACACACACACACACACACACACACACACACACACACACACACACACACACACACACACACACACACAGTTAGTGCAGTTACAGTCTGATGGGGAAACTCTGATCCCTGAAGATCTTCCTCCTCACTCAGCATTCATCATCTGTAAGTGTGTGTGTGTGTGTGTGTGTGTGTGTGTGAGTGCTGGTCTGTGTTTCACATCAGCGCTCTGCTAGAAGCTCTGTGAGTTTACCCAGCATGTCCTCCCTCCCAGCAGGATCCATGTGATTACTGAAGCTTTGAAACATGTAAACAGTCCAACAGGTCGAGAGTTGCACTTCAGCACCAGCGTAACAGGAAACAGTTTGTTACGTCCTGATGTAGAAAACACGTCGATTCGTGCAGAATTTATAATGAAAAAGAATTTTTGGAGTTTATGTTGCAGGAGGTAAATCACATGACGTGCCGAGGTCGGACATAAATCAACTTCCTCAGGCTCCCGCTGCAGAAGCTGAACTGGTCAGCTCCCAGTAGGAGACTGGCCAGAGTCATAAACTGACATCCAACAGGAAGCGTTCACTGGGAGCTGAAGATGGAGGTTCACATGTCGACTGTGAGAACACACACACACACACTAAATGAGGTCAGTCTCTGATTATCTCTCATCATTAATCTGTAAAAATCTGATCTGTGTCGGCGCCTCGACTGTGACCTTTGACCTCAAAGCGCTAACATGTGAGCTATGTGTTAGCATGAAGCTCTTTAACATGAGATTAAAGGATCAGTTCAACCAAATTACACACACACACAAACACACACACACACACACACAAATATATTCTGGATTTATTCTGTCTAGTTCGGACAGATTTGGGTGAACTGACCCTTTAACACTTTAACTAACACACACACACACACACACACACACACACAGCAGGATGATGGGAACTGAGGGGGTGGGCTGCTAATTGTTAGCAAACAGGAAGTGTGTCATCCCTAACAGCCTGTCAATCATAGACACCACGGAGACGAGGAAATGAAAACCAGGTGACACACACACACACACACACACACACACACACACACACAGGCTGCCAGGGATCACCTGTCAATCAAACTGTGTGGGCGGGAATGAAATGTTTTCTTCTCCGGAGGTAGAAGAAGAAAAGAAAGTGCTGAAGGACGAAAGACAAAGAAGCAAGAAAACAAGAGAAGAAGAAGGAGAAGAAAAGAGAAGGAGGAACAAGGAGAGGAAACAAAAGTAAAGCAGAAAAGGTAAAAAAGGATGGAGGGAAAGAAAAAGGAAAGGAAGCATGAAGGAGGAAAGAAGGGGCAAGAACAAGAATGAAGGAGAAAAAGAAACAAGGAGATAAGATTCAGAAGAAAGGGAGAAGAGAAAATAGGACAAAAGAAAAGAAAGTACTGAAGGAGGAAAGAAAAGGAAGCAAGGGAAGAAGAAGGAGAAGAAGGGGTAAGGAAGAAGGAAAGAGGAAAGGAAACAAAAGTAAAGTAGAAAAGGAAAAGAAGGACAGAGGAAAAGGTAAGGGAGCATGACGGGTGGTAGAAGGAAATGTAAACAAGGACAGAAGAGAGAATAAGAGGAAAGAAAAGCAAAGGAAAAAAGGAAAGGAAGCAAAGGAAAGAAGGGAAGGAAAAGCAGAAGGGGAAAAGAAGAAAGGAAGGGAAAAGAAGAGAAAACAAAAATAAAGTAGGAAAGGTAAAAAGGGATGGAGGAAAAGGAAAGGCAAGGAAGCATGAGGAGAACTGAAGAGGGCAGGAATAAGAATGAAGCAGGAAAGGAAGTTAAGAGGAAGGATGAGGGAGGATATGAGGAAAGAAAAGGAGGTGTGGAAACAAGGGAATGAGAAGGAGAAAAAGAGAAATGGCAGGAGGAAAGAGGAGAGGAAACAAAAAAGAAAAAGCAAAGGAAGCATGGGTCAGTAACAGTGAGGGGGCGTTGTCAGCAGCGTCACATGATCTTTACAGAAACCAGCTGCTGATCAAACACACACACTGAAACTGTACACACGTCTCTCACCTCTGAGACAATAACGTCCCTCACAGGGGACAGGAAGGAAGGAAGGAAGGAAGGAAGGAAGGAAGGAAGGAAGGAAGGAAGGAAGCTACTCTTACTTCCTTCACTTCTCTCCTTCTCGATCACTTCCTGTGTGATGATTGATTGTTGTGTGTATTTGTAATATTTGTATCCAGGAAACGGGCTGGTGGTTAAATCCAGAGCGTTTCTTCTTCTTCTTCTGTGACTTTAATGTTTTCTGGTGCCTGATAAATAAACGTAATAAATTTAAAGGGACAGTTCAGGTTTTTTTAAGTGGGGTTGTTTGAGGCACTGATCCATTGGCAGTGTGTTACCAACAGTGTCTTTCAGTTAACAACATGTAACTGTAATATTTCAGAATAAATTATATTATTATCACCTCACAGGCTTTTATTGTGAAACTGAACTAAATTGA
Organism: Epinephelus fuscoguttatus; assembly: GCF_011397635.1. NCBI lineage: Eukaryota > Metazoa > Chordata > Actinopteri > Perciformes > Serranidae > Epinephelus > Epinephelus fuscoguttatus. The sequence goes on along the minus strand of NC_064768.1, from coordinate 41,660,246 downwards.
GACTTTTACTATGAAATTCATGAAGGTAAATACAATACTTTTAGAGAAGCACACTGCTAAATCACAGTGATATATGGAGTTTAATGTTGTGTTCACATCAAACATGATGCAAATTTTCACACGAATTTGAACACTAGAATATTTTGTGTTGACTTGCTTCATACGCGCTTATAATTTCTGTCATACGCATGTAAAATCACATGTACGTGAGAGCCTAAAACATGTGCAAAGGTGTCATACATCACACTAAATGGTCACTGGCTATCGCAGCGTGAAACAGTCACTGAAGTTCAGATTTTTTAGCTCTCGTGAAGAAGCGTATGGCACTACTCACATAATTCACATCATGCGTGTCACGTCCAATGCGTCCATATATGGAGTTTTATGTTGTGTTCAAACCAAACACGATGCAAATTTTCATGTCGTGTTACTCATGCGAGTTTGAATGCTAGAATATTTTGTTTACTCGCTTCATATGCATGAATAACTCACATGTTCGCGAGTGTCCAAAAGACACAAAATGGTGCCAGATGTCTCCTGAGGATCTCAACGCTGACTGGCTATCGGTTGCTGAAGTTTAGATTCTTCAACTGTCACAAATAAAAGGATATGACGCAAATTCGTGCCACTTAATTCAGGTCATTCGTATTGTGTACATCGCGTCCATTGTCCTAGCTGACAAAAGACAACAATATCAGCGTACGCTAAGTTTAAAATATTTTCACTTCTTTACTGTAATGTCAGGAAGTGATTTCCAGGCTCAAATGAAATTTGCAGATTTTTAAAATTGTTTTCAGCGGTCAACCAAAAATGAAAATCTGCAGAATGTTTATCTTTCCAACAGGAAGATGAAGCCGCAAAATCGTTCTCTTCAACGCCACCAGACTCCTTTGAGAAAAATCAATAATTTAACATCAGTGCATACAGTCTCTGTCAAAATAAAAGCACTACGTCAGTACAACACCACCAACTGATGTTTTTTTCTTTCGTCAAGGTGAGACAACTACACAGAATGGCAAGGTGGCGTAACGGCGTGATATTTCCACCTTGAACAAGCGGTGTAAAACAAACTACAGAGACATGAGAGCTGACTCAGAACTGAACATATTGAGGTTTTCCTTCAACCGCAACTTCTTCTCTTTGAAACAAAAAACAATCAACAACAAAAAATCTGCTTTAAATTTCCACGGAAACTTAACCAGCTGCTCAGAGAGGAGGAGGAGCTCCAACATGGCTGCCAGCCAGAGGAGGTGGGGGGTGGGGGGTGTATACATGTCAGGTTACAGTTATACTGTAAAATAAATTCACCATAACACACACACACACACACACACACACACACACACACACACACACACACACACACACACACACACACACACACACACACACACAGGAAGTTTAACAGCTGCAACACACACACAGATCACATGAAGAAGATGTCAAACACACACACACAAACACGCAGTCACAGACGGAGTGAGGACTCACCAGCAGTCAGCAGCAGGATCAGTGAAGCTCCACTCAGATAAACAGACAGGAGACGCCAACTGGACATGATTCAGATCCAAAGGGTGAATGAATGTGTGAATGAATGAGAGAGAAGCAAAGAGTACAGAGAGCAGAGCAGATGTGATGGTCCTGATCGACTGAGCTCTGAATGAACACACAGACTGAGAGTGAAAAGGGGAGGAGAGAAGGAGGCGGAGGAGGAGGTGGAGGAGGTGGAGGAGGAGGGCTCTGGTTTTCCTGCCAAGTTTGTTCCCTGCTTGCCAAACACGAGGAGACACAAAGACAGAGCATGAAAGAGACAGGGAGAAAAAGAAGGACAGAAACAAACAAAAGTAGATGTGGACAAATCTGAGGGCTGAAACTGAAATGGTCACAGAGACAGTGGAAACGCAACATTTGGGCAACCCGGGTCACAATTTTGTTTACTGTGAGCAGCTAGATAAGTAGAAGATGAACTGATCTCCAAAAGACATGAAGTTGAAGATGAAACATGCGTTTAAAGAAAAAAGATTGGGTTTATTTTTAATCGTAATAAACAATGTCTGAACGTTGTAGTGCAAAACGTCAATAACAAATTGTCCTCAAACCAGACGATAGATAATAAACTCCCAGCGTCTTCAAACCAGTACTTCCTAATTAACAGTTTCTTATCTTGTTACTGTTGCTAAAATTGGTCCAATTTGTTGCCATATCAAACTACAATCATTATTAATCATAAATAAACAAGTTTCAGTAATAACATGTGATCAGGTTCTGGACCGTGTCCACTTTTGTGTCGGGGTCGGCTGCAGACTGACTCTGTAGAGATGGCTGCCATCTTGTTTTTTCATGGCTCAGTGTACTGTGCTCTTACTGTCACTAGATGGCACAAACAGTGTCCACGAACGAGGACAACAGGTCTGAGTTACACAGAATGAAGTATAAGGTGCAGGAAACCCAGAATGTGACGTCCTCATGTGAGGACACCGGGTCTCAGGAAGGTAGCAAAGTGTTTTCAGGTAGCTGTTTGCGTCTGATGAATGTGCACCATTGTGCTTTAAGCTCCATCACTGGCAGTGGAAACCGTGTTCATCACTGTAAACTGTAAACTGCTGCTAAACGTTCTCTGTCCGTCCGCAGACTTTTTAATTGGTTGGTTTTTATATACATAAATCTGAACTTGAGCCGGTTCCTTCTTCTCTGTGTACACACATGTGTAAAAGCCAAAATCAATATGGCCTGCGCTCTCTCAATATTTTCTCGATGTTGGTCCCTGAGGACTGGACACAACTTAGGGAAAATATTCTCAGAATAATCTACAGAAGGACCTGTAACTGTCTGAGCTGATTTCTGCAGAGGAAATAAAGTCAATTTTAAAGGACCGAATGTGATCGCTCCTCAAATTGTACATGTGTATACTAGTACGGGCTATTATTTGCTTAAATCACTGAAATCAACAGTGACAAATTTGTCTGTGTCTGATGCCAGAAGTCACCAACCATGTGCTGGTTCTCGACAACTTCGGAGTGAGACCGGGTTGGTCCAGCAAACCCTGGACCTTCACCCAGGAGGCTGCTCTTTTCTTAATGTATGAATGCAGAGCCAAAACATGATGTTTTTTTAACCTAACCACGTGTGTTTGTTGCACAAGGAAATAAAAGCATAAACAAGGTGTTTTACTGACACTGTAAATTTGTTTTAAAAAGTCACAATGCATGTAACAGGCATCTCTCTGAGGTGTCTCACCATCCATCTTCCCCTCCACCTCCTGTTGACAAAGTCAGCTCAGATACTATGTCACTTTAGAAAAGTTATTATGATATGTTGGTATCAGTGGTTTCTCAGAAATCTACAATGCCAACATTTTCTTCTGGTGAAACTTCATCAATCAAGTGAAAATTACACTCATTTTGTCATTGACTTCTATACAATCAGATTGGAGTCGCCCCCTGCTGGCCATTAGAAAGGCTGCACTTTAAGTTTAAGGCACTTCAGCAATGGCTTCACTCTTCAGACCCAGAGGCTTCGTCCATTATTTTATACAATCTATGTGCAGGCCGACAGGAGGATCTTCTTCCTGTGTTTACCTTCTGACTCTTGACCCCCTCCCAACCATCTGACCAATGAGAGAAGAGATGGTCTCACCTGAGCGACCAACCCAGAACAGAGCAACTACAGGTTTCTTAACATGGTGATTGTGCCACCAAATGTGGGTCCTTTTTAACAAATCAGTGTTGCATTTCCTGTTGTTACTATGCCAACAAACCTGGGTGTTTTTTAGCAAATGGTTGCTGCTTCCACAGCGGTGGTTTGGCCACATGGGTATTTTTTTTAGGAAGTCATCGCTACATATTACAAGTTGTTGCAACTTGTTGCTGTGTTTTAAGTGTTTCAAACGAGAACAGACAAACTACAGGTGTAAAACCTTCTTCTCCTGTCTCACCCTCAGGAAACACTGAATCTTTAACCCTGCTGGATTTCAAAATATAAGATATTAAATCTTCTGACTTCAGTTTGACAAACTCATCTTGATCCTCAAACAGCTGCAGAGCATCAGACTTTTTTTCAACTTCCTGTCTGCTCAAGTCCCGACAACAACACACATTGTCTCCATCAGACTCCTCACAGCTGCTTCACAACACAAATAAACCAGCAGCTTCAGCAGTTTGAATTTAAAACGTGCGGTCTGCTCCTTTAAAGCGTCCCTGATTCGGCGTTAAAGCCTCTTTTGTTTGTCGTGTCACAGCTGGACAGAAAAGAATAGACTCAGTTCAGGAGTCTGTTTTCTATTTCCAGTGTCAGGGAAACACACTTTGCAGTGACATCATCAGAGACCACCAAATATGGATGTTTAAAGTGACGGGTCCCAGGGGAAACGTACGAGTTTTAATGAGTCAGCTTCCATCAGTGTGTGGGAGACAATAAGAGCAACAACAGTCACTGCTATTGTGAACAAGGGGCTACTGGGAAGTGTGGGAGGAATGGGAATGAAGCCATGATGGGAAAATAATCTAAACTACATGGAAAATCAAATCATAGAAACAACATGGAAAGAACTGATGAATGAAATGTTTAACTAATAAATAAGACACATGCACAGTTGTCTATCGTGTCGGGGACAGCCATGTCCCTCTGCAGACATTTTTATCACTACAAAGTTTCTTTTTTACTCCTCTCCCAGTGAGTCATCACTCAGCAGTTATACTACAGAATGTGAGTGGGTTTTAGTGATGGCTCTTTAAAAACAACCCGGTTCGATGGCACTATTGCCACTTGAAATGCAGCAAAAAGTTGCTAAAAACACCCATGTTTGGTGGCATAATCACTGCTGGAAATGTAACCATGACTCGCTACAAAAACACCAACATTTGGTGTCACAATTGCCACTTGAAACAAAGCAACAACTTGCTAAAAACACCCATGTTTGGTAGTATAATCACCGTTGGAAATGCAGTGACAACTCACCAAAAAACACCCATATTTGGGAGCTCAGTCACCACTGGAAATGCAGCAACACCTTACTACAGAACAGAATCACCACTACTACAAGTGCAGTCATGGCTCCCTTAAAACACCCAAATTCGGCGGCTAAATAGCTGCTAGAAATGCATCCATGCAATCCATGTATGTGTTTTTAGCGTCTTATTCCTTTTGTACACCACTTGGTCAACACCAGTTGTTTTTAAATGTGCGTTATAAATAAATCTGAGTTGAGTTGAGTAAAAAAGCACCTGAGTGTGGTGTCTCAATTACCGCTGGAACTGCAGTGATGAACCGCTAAAAAATGGCTGCCTCTACAGTGGTTAATTGAGCCAATGAACATGGATGTTTTTAGCAAGTTGTTGTATTTCCAGTGGTGACTGAGCTACTATATGTGGGTGTTTTGGTGAGTCATTGCTGCATTTCCAGGCCGTTTATGCACTTGCCGTGGGTGTTTTTAGTGAGTTGTTGCAACGTTTCCCCAACCCAAGTCTCTATGGGCATTGCTACTGCCGCCTGCTGCGTTTCCAGTGGTCACTGAGCTACTGAATATGGGTGTTTGCAGGAGGAATTTGCTGTGTTTCAAGCAACAATTATGGCACCAAACATGGGTGTTTTTTTGCCAGGTGAGTTGTTTTGCTTTGTGTGTTGCATTGCCAGTTGTTTGAGCTACTGAATTCTGATGTTTTTTAGCAACTTGTTGCTGCCTTTCCAGTGGTGCTTTTGTCACCAAATGTGGGTGTCTTGTAAGTTGTTGCAGCATTTCAGGTGCCTACTGTGCCACCGTACATGGGTGGGAAATTTTGCTGATGTAAACAAATAGAACAGAAACACAAACACACATTCCCCACTTCCTCATAAGTAAAGGATCTGAGCACCTCCTCCTTCCTCCAGCTGAAGTATTCACATCCTCAACAACAAGAGTTATTAGCAACTATTAGCATTCCGCTAACTAGCATTATTTAGCTGCATTAATTCTGCAGAAATAAAAATGTCCACAGTCAAACGTCTCCTGAACTCCAGTCAGATATTTTCTCTCTGAGAGCTGCACCCTGCTGCTGCTGCCAGAAAGTCCAAACCTTTAATCTAAAAATCACTGCTGACTCAGGGAGATAAAACCCCCAAATCTGTGATAATTACAGTCCTGGTTCAGCATAATCATCCGAAACACCCACTCAACTTCCTGCAGAGCTGATCTGGGATCTGTTTTTAATCCACATGTTCAGAAAACATCAGGTAAACATTCAGCAGTCGGTCAGTTGCTGTTTAATCTGAACGAACCTCCGAAAAATAAAAAGTGGCTTTAATCTGATGTAATCCAGCTCTGACCCCAAATTACAGCCTGGATGGACCCACGCTGATGTCCTCACGTCTTTTTGTCCTCATGTCCGTCTCATCTGGTCTCACATGTTTCTCATGAACATAAAGTTCTAGTGTGCCCTGTGAAGAAAGGACCTAGAAACTGTTAGCCTAGCTTAGCACAAAGACTGGATGCAGAGGAACCTGTTAGCCTAGCTTAGCACAAAGACTATAAGCAAGGGGAAATGATTAGCCAAGTATAGCACAAAGACTGGATGCAGAGGAAAACTGTTAGCTTAGCTTAGCACAAAGACCAAAACTAGGGAGAGACATTAGCTTAGTTAGCACAAGGACTGAAAGCCGTGGGGAAACGTAGCCTAGCTAAGAACATGACTGGAAACAGTTAGAAACTGTAAGCCTAGCTTAGCACAAAGTCCAGAAGCAAGTGGAAACTGTTAGCCTAGCTTAGCATGATGACTGGAAGCAAGTGGAAACTGTTAGCCTAGCTTAGCATGATGACTGGAAGCAAGTGGAATCTGTTAGCCTAGCTTAGCATACACATTCAGTATTAAACAAAGCCACTGCCCACACTCAGGATCACTGTCAGAGACACACAAAGGAAGTAAGTTAACGACTAATGAGGCTCCTTCAGACACTAAAGGTTCATTTGTTGAAATGCATCGTGGGAAAACGCCCGAGAGAAGAAACCAAATTTAATCAGATAAATGATGAAGATTACAGATGATCATCAGAGTTTAAACTCCTGCAGGTTCAGACGTGAAGACACCAAACCGACTCATCTCACACACACACACACACACACACACACACACACTCCACAGGAATGTGTGTGTGTGTGTGTACGTCCTGTTAAAACCACCAAAAACCATCTGGAGGCTAATGGAGCACTTCCTGTCAACACAATACAACAGAAGAATAAGAGACAAAGAGGCTGCTGTTTAAACTGTGTAAAGACAGAAACTATGATTATTGTTATTAATATCAATAATAATTAGTAATTTTACCATGCTAATGTCGCCCTGATCTTTTGACAGAATTTTTTTGTTTCTCTTTAAATTTGTGGTTTTTAACCCTTTGAATTCTGCCATAGCAACAGACCGCCAGTGCCTCTGTTGGTATTTTTGATTATTGTGACGTCATTTCCTGGAGGTTTTTCAAATGTTTCATAAACTCTGTACAACCTAACTGAAATGTTATGTGAGTCAAAAAAACATAATAATTGATAACGGTATAAAAACTATTTCATACATTTAAAAAACAGTTTTTTTTAACGACTTTGAAAAAATAAAAACAAAAAAACATATTAATCCAAAAAAATTCTAAATGTAGAAACATGATACAAATATTTCTGAACACTCTGTAAGTGTTCAGCTATGCGTAGTTTTTAGTTTTTGAGATGGGCTCATTTTTATGAGCAGAGTATAAAGGTGAAAAACAATAAGCAAGTCCTAGGACTTTAACATTACTAGTAGAATAAAATATACTTTTACTGTGAGTAAACTGTGATGTTTTCTGGTGGGCGGGGCTTAGCTGGAGGCAAAACAGTCCTCCACAGACGTTAGCTAGCGCTAGCTAACAAGTTCTGTTGTCTTGTTTTAGACGATGGAGGAAGATGATGTGAGTGGTGCGTTCAGAAACACTCATTGTGAGTGTGGGAGCGCACTCTGACACAAACTGGAGCGTTGATAAATTGGGAGCGCTGTCTGAATGTAGCGTTGGGTTATCCAGAGCAGCGCACTCTCAGAGTGGCAGAGCGCACTCTGGACACTCTGTCTGTGGAGACGGAGCAGCAGAGCGCCGAGCGGAGTGAATGTGTGATTAACTTAACCGTTGGTTCATTCATGTAGAAATATAACGCTGCGTTTCTTCCACCAACAGGGCTCTCATTTTAGTGTAGAGCGTCAGACTGAATTTACCAACGCACCATGTCAGGTCACTCACTCTCCGGGACCGCCAGTGTTACTTGAATAAGTAAACACTGACCAACAGCTGAACATGTGAGCATTTTTTTATTTATTTATTTATTTTTTTAAAAAAAAGGTTCTTTATTGTCTTGAAAATTTTTAGAACCTTTTTTTAGACCGATGGTTCTTTGGTAGAGGATATAGAACCTTTATGTTTTATATAGAACCCTTTTTTTCTTAGAGTGTGCTAAATGTAATGCTGCTTCCTGCTGCTAATTAGCTTAGCTTAGCATAAAGACTGGAAACAGTGGGAAACAGTTAGCCTGGTTCTTTCCAGAAATGCTAACACTCAGAACAAGAACGTGTTGCTTTTAGCTTCAGTTCAGATGAAAATGGACGTGCTCACATGGTTCTCATGCACTGTTCGTAAGAAAAGTAATTAACCAAATTTCAGACATATCCCACGTTATCTTGAGACGGCAGTCCATGTATAACCCACGTATTTTGGAATACTGCGATCATGTCACCAATGTGCTGACGAGAGTAAAGAAGAGAGCCTGGAAAGAGATTTTGGTGGTTGACAGGTCACGTAACATAGGACATTACTCCAGAGGACCAGTGTTAGAAATAGTCTGAACTTTTTAAAGGTACGTCGTCCCCATGTTTCATTTCCTAAACTTCGCTAACGTATAAATGTATGTAATGTAAGTATGTAATGTTACTCATTTTTAGGATATCATACAAACTATTGCAGTCTAAAGGCACGAAAATAGATTTGTCTGCGTTAAACGTTGTAAACATCACTGTCCTCACACTACACACAGTGTAGATACAGCCAATAGGTGGCACTAGAGTAAGTTTCGCACAACAACAAACGAGGCCATGGCGGAGAAGGTCTTAATATTGTACCTTTAAATGGACGCACTTTGTAGTTGCGGTGTTACACACATCCCGACAACTGGACAGTGAATTCTTTTCACTATAACCAATTCATTCCATAACGACATTTTGTAAATTTCTTTGTCATCTCTTATGGTCATGTCTCGCTTTTTATAGGAGCAGCGTAAAGTCAAAATCTAAACCATTTCTAAATACCACCACAAACTTTCAACAACAAACAGCGTTAGCATTCTCCTTATAACCTAGCTAACTTACAGACACTAATGTATGTCTCGTCCTTCACCTCGGCTTGTTGAATGAGCAACCAAACAAACACTCACCAATTAAAAAATGCACCACTAATGTCAGTTAACACGGAGATAGCTAGCTAATTACTGGGTCAGCTCTAAACTTTTTGATGCTAGCTTACCGCTGCTAACAGCATGTCTGTTCATGACCTGCAGCTTATTTTCTTTTTCTCTCCTTACCTGTGGAGCTCCGCCCAGCAGCTGCAGTCAGCTGAGCCTCCATAATAACGTTGCCACAACTAACACATGATTAGCTACACGTTAGCAAGACAGCGGGAGAATGTTAACAATGTATGCTAAATGTCTTTTCCACCAAAATGAACGTGATGTCGGCCCTAAAAGAATCATTTGACACTGACATTACACTCCCTTGCTTTTCCTTTGACAGTGTAATTCTCCAAAACAGGAAACACAGTGTATGTGACAGAATGAACAGTTTGAAGTCGTCTCCGACCTCCGAGTGACGTGTCAGACCTCACTGTTGTATCAGAGCAGCTCTGATGTGACAGAAATAAATCTGAAGTCAGAGATCATAAAGTCAGTTTCTCTGCATTCATGTGATTCCCAATCGAGACGCTGTGTAAGTACATATATAAATATATATATATGTATATATAGCCTTCTGACAATGTTCACATGAGAGTCTCACTTACATCCAACACACACATTAACACAAACACACTCACACACACTCACACTGTGACCTCTGCAGACTCTCACGCCGTCCTGAGCTGCGTTCAGGAACACAAACGTCCCTGCTGTCACAGCTAAATATAGAAACCATGAGAACACCACGACTTTCCCAGCGTGCCCTGGAGCAAGGCAGCGACCCCTCGAGGACGGCAGCGATCAGCTGGGAGATGCATGATGGGAAGGACTGTGGGACAGTTTGACCTCTGCTGTTTTAAATTTAGATTCATAGATCAAACTTAAGGATCCCACCACAGTCAGCTCCAACGCTCAGAACGCACCACTCACATCATCTTCCTCCATTGTCTCAAACAAGACAACACAACTTGCTAGCTAGTGCTAGCTAATGTCTGTGGAGAACTGTTTTGCCTCCAGCTAAGCCCCGCCCACCAAAAAAGTCATACTGTTTACTGACAATAAAAGGGTCTATTTGATGTTTTTTGATCATATTCAAACTCTGTTCAAACATAATTTCAACTTGCTGTCAAAGATGAACAGATAGAAAATGACAAAACATACGTGATGGTAAACGAAATGTTGTCACACATCAACACGTTTAAGAGCTACGTCACATCGTCAGCTACAGAGAATGAATGCGCTGTTGTGGAAGGTTATCCCTGGAAGATTACTGTGGCACTTTCATTACACACAACTAAATTCCACGACTTTTCCTAAACTAAGGAGTTTTTCTAAATGAAAAAAAAGGATTTTTAGTAAAATTCCATGACATATTCATACATACATACATACACACATATATATAAAACACTACAGCTTTTCCAAAACTTTAATTTTTTTACTAATTCCATGTTTTCCTATTTTTTTTTTACTGATTTTTCCAAAAGTTTGAATGACTTTTACTTATTCCATTATTTTTCCAAATCTGAGGAACATTTCCCAAAGTTTTTGGATGTTTTTTTTTTTTTGAACAATCTTTACAACTTTTCTAAGACCTTTAATAATTTTTACTCTTTTTCAAAGTAAATTTTTCCTAGTTTCGTGACTTTTCTGAGACTTTCAATATTTTTTTTTCTAATCCCATTAATTTTCCAAAACTTTGAATGACATTAATTTTTAAATGATTTTTACTAATTCTGTGAGCTTTCCAGGCCTGTTGTAAAATTCCATGACTTTCCCAGGTTTTCCATGACTGTGGGAACGCTGACACCACATTGCACTGATCCAGGCTTCTTTACACCAGCTACCTGTTGCGTTTAGAGTAGATTTCCAGGTGTCACTGACGACTCCTGGGCCCCTCAGCTAAGTGCTTTTCGGAGATGTACTTATGTTTTATTACATTTTGATTCATCCAACTCTGTTTTTACTGTAGACCTGCTGTTTGGATCTTAGCTCATTTCACTGTTTTTAAACGTGTTATTAGACGTGAAGACGCTGACGCTCTCCCCTTGATAAAAGGACTCGGTGTGTTTGACTAACCTGATTGATGCAGGTTTTCCTCTCACAAACACTCGAGAGCCTTGAGGCCTCTTCAGGCCGACGAGAGGACGAAGGAGAAATGTCCTCTGCTGAAAAACACAACGTTGATTAAACTTTTCTCAGAGTCTTGTTTGTTGCTCGTCGACCAATCAGAGACAAGAGTTCACTGAAACAGAGAAACAGAGGACGAATACTAAATCCAAACATAAGTATCAGACTCTTTCCTTCCCTCGCTTCCCTCTCTCATTATTTTGTCATCCTCCCTCCCTTCCTCCTTGCTGTACAAACACCAGCCGCCGCCGCCGCCTCCTTCTCCTCCTCCTCCTCCTCATCCTCATGCACCTCCTCCTCCTCCTCCTCATTGTGATAAGATTTTATTTATGACCTCATGATTCAACATCGTGCTGAAGTTTGAAAACTCTTCCTGGTTCCCAACAGAGCAACTCCTCTCAGCGATAAATCAAACTAATGATCAATAAATCAAACTAATGCCACCGTCCACAAACTGAATCACAAAGACTTGAACCTGGAAGAGTGTGTGAAAGTTTCAGGGTTCCCAAACCTGAAGAGACAAAGACAGACAAAATCTTCTGTCCGCACTCTTTCTTCAAGGACCAAGAAAAACATTTCCACAACCATTCAGACAGTCAACGCATTATCCTTTATTTACAAACACTTCTGTCTGTCGAGTAACAGAACTGATGCTGTACCATTAGTTTACTCTGACTGAGATCCTGTGAAAATAAAACCACCATCTTATAATCATCATGTGGCGTTAGCCTGGAGTTTACACTGTAGCTCAGTTTTAATAAGAACTCAAAATCAAAATGAGTTACAAATTTCAGAACAGGTTCCAGTGGCTGTGATAAACGGGGTAATTTTGGCAATTTTTAGTCACATTTAAAAAAAAAAAAAAAAAAAGCCAAAAAAAAGAATTTTTAGAAAATTGCAAAAATAAAAAAATACATCTGCATTTTTTAAGAAAACAAAAAATCAACCAAAAATTTCTTTGGAAGGAAAAACAAAAAAAATCAGCTAAAATGTTTAAAGGCGTCATGCCTTGGGTTAAGAGGGGGTGTTTTCTTTTTAAAAATAAACACCAAATTTTTAAAGAAAAAACTTTAAAGAAAAAAAGTCACCAAAATATTTTAAACAACACAAAATTAAAAATGATTTAACAAAAAAAATATAATGATGCAAATTAAAAAAATAAGAAAACATTTTTAAAGAAAAAAAAAGTCACCAAAATATATACACAGAGAAATAAACAGCAACATTTCTTAAACAAGAAAAACTTAAGCAAACATTTTTTATAAGAAAAACTTAAAGCTATAGTGCGTAACTTCTGTCGCCTCCCAGCGGATAATGCGTTATTACAACTCATAAGCCGGCGGCACTTCCATGTACACAGAGTAACACTCGCCACACACCGTGTACAGAGTAACACTGGCCAGTTGCCACACATCATGTACACAGAGCAACACTCGCTACACACCATGTACACAATGCTACACAACGTGGTGAACACCAGGCTACTAACATTACATTACGTTCATAGCACCATTTCCAAGAAAATAATAAAGTACTAGGTCCAGTACATGTAACAGCAACACATACTACTCATAATATAATTATAAACCAAGTCACTTGGTTTACAACAGCAGCAAGGCAACATCTGTGTCTGCCCTCAGCCCTTCCTTCAGGGCTCTCCACCGAGGAAAAGCGACGCCAATACAATTCCTTGTTTGCCTTCTCCGTCGGTCACTTTCCTTCTTTGCTAACAGACCTTCAGCCGAACATCCACGCTTTTTCTTTGTGGTAGGATTCACTTCTGAACCGTGTCTCGACCGCTACTCCGCCATGTTGCTTTCACTTTCTACCTGCGTTCTACCTCTTGCTGTGACACTCTCCGCTCTTCCTCCCCCTCCCTTCTTGTTGTGAGGATGCATTTCCTGTGCGCCAGCGCAGGAATGTCGCCGGTCTACACGCAAACTAAAAATGATATATATTGAAAAATACTGTGATATGTTAGAGGAGCCGATTGGCTTAATCAGCATTGTGTCATCTCCTCTAGTAGTGGCTTGGGTGAAACGGACATTTACGGACCTGTAGAAGTTACGCACTATAGCTTTAAACAAAAATATTTTTAAAAAGCCGCCAATCTATTAGACAAACAAATAAATAGAATTAAAGAAACACACAAAATTGGCGAGAGAAACTCAGAAAAACATTTCAAAGAAAAAAAAAAGCCAAAACTATTCTAAGAAAACATGCCCCCCAAACCTGTTGGTGGGTTTGGCGAATTTTTTTCTAAAAAAAAGTTTGCTGATTTTATTATAAATAAAACAAAGAAGACATGAAACCATTTCAAGTTGTATATCCCTCCCCTTAAGCCAAACTAAGAAACATAAGTCCATCCACACAGTTTAAACATGCCTCCCCCTTTTCCCACCACTCAGGGAATCTACTGGTCAGATGTCACGGAGATGTCGTTAAAGGATGTGTTCAAATGTCCTTCATGTTGTGGCACACTATGGTGTGATCAGAGAAAAACAGAGACATATATGGAGTGAATGAAGCAGCTCGGGAACTGCCCATTGGTTCAACATCCCATTGTTCCGACCATATTAAACTCATTGTTCTGACCATATTAAACTCATTGTTCCGAAGTCCGTTCCGAAATCATCACGTTGCCCTGTGGTTAAGGTCTGGTTAGGGTTAGGCACAAAAACCACTTGGTTAGGGTCAGGAAAAGATCATGGTGTGGATTAAAATGAAAAAGAAAGTGACAAACACATAAGCTGTGAGCCTGCTCTGCCTTAAGCCGGTCGCGGCGCACCATATGCCCGCCGCGAGCCGTTCAGCACCGCGGACAGTCGGACTAATGGGATGTCGAACCAATGGACTGTTGAATCAATGACATGGACCCAGCAGCTCTTTATTAAGTCATTTAAGTTTGGGAAACACTCACTGCTTTTTTGATTCAACCAACTCGTCTTCTGTACAAAAAAAACATAAATGCTGTTTAATAAATCAGGAAACACTGAAAATATTTTATGCTTCTATGAAGATCACAACAGAAATAATAAACTGAAAAGACGATTTGACAAAAACAAACTGTCACTAAATTTGGAAACTGAAATATTGCTATGCAAGTGCAACTTAAGATGATGTCAATATAGATAAATGTGTAAAAACAAATTTATGGGAGTGATAATGGATCACGAAATCAGCTGAAAACCTCAAATAAGTCACATTTAATCAAGACGCATACTGGACCATAAATCACTATATCTCTTAATTACTGTGTGGAGGTCTGAGGGTAACACCTACAATAGCAATTTATATACATATTACAAAATATATACATTACAAAAAAAGCCATTAGGATCGTACATAATGTCAGACATTAGGAGCATCACAGTTAGGGGAAAATCAAGACACAAACTGGACCATAAATCACTACATGTCATTTACTGTCGCTCATCTTACCAGATCTTATAATGTTAGACATAGGAAGCACATGAGCACACTGTTTCAAAGTCATATCATTAAAATTCTGGGATTTGGTTCGATTTAAAACAGTACAAATAATGTTTAAAGCAAGAAATTAACAATCTGTTCCTCAGTCCAAGTGGACATTTGTGTCTAATTGAAGAAATTCCCTCAAAGGTGTTCTTGAGATATCACGTTCACAAGAATGAGGCAGACAAGGTCACAAAGACCTTGACCTTTGATCTATTCAGCAAAAACTAGTCAGTTCATTGTTGAGTCAAAGTGGACATTTGTGCCAAATTGAAGAAATTCCCTTGACCACATTCACACGAATGAGATAGACACAAGGTCAGAGTTACCTTGACCTTCAACCACAAAATTTAGTCAGTTTAGTCTTCATTCAAAGTGGACGTTTGTGTCAAATTTGAAGAAATTCCCTCACAGTGTTCTTGAGAGATTGTGTTTATAACAATGAGATGGACGTAAGGTCACAGTGACCTTGACCTTTGACATATGACCACCAAAATCTAATCAGTTCATCCTTGAGTCTATGTGAACGTTTGTGCCGAACTGAACAAATTTCCTCACAGTGTTCTTGAGATATCGCATTCACAAGCATAGGACAGTCATACGTAGGCACGGACAATCCGAAAAAATAATTCCTACGGCCACGGCTATCGCCAGCACAGGGAGGCATAAAAAAGCCGTAGCTTGAGAACATTAGGTTACGAACGAAACAAAATATGGACTTTAAGGAATACACTAGAAAAATATGAAAATAACCACTATGCGTCTTGTGCGAAAATTCATATCATGTTACTCGCGCAAGTTTGAACGTTAGAATATTTTATGTTGACTTGGTTGATACGCGTGATTAACTCCCATCAAACGAGCATGAAAGTGAGTGCCAAAAAGATACAAAAAGGTGTCATATGTTCCTGGAGGATCCAATGCAGATTGACTATCACAATATGAATCTGTTGCTGAAGTTTAGATTTTTCAATTTTTGCAAATAAGCATTTGACGTGAAATTGCACTATTCATCATTTTTTTCAGACATTTTTTTCATATGTTATTGGACAATTTAATATTATCTTTTGTTTTACTTTTGAAAACTGTTTGGTTATTCTATTAACATTTTTCTGAAATTTTAATAATGTGTTCTGAATATTTTATCAACAGTTTTTTTTAAATTTACTTTGTTTTTGGAAATGTTTTTTTTTAAAACACTTCATGGGACAATTTAATATAATATTATTTTCATCAACATTTCTTGGGACTTTGTTCTTTGGACAATTTACCAACTTTTTAAAAATTTAAACATGATTTTTCAGACATTGATAGGCATTTTCTTGGAAAAATAATTTGTGTATGTTGTGTCATTGCAGTTGTGTCCATTGGAAATGTGTGTCCAATTGTGTATTTACATTTACTTCATCTGCATAAATTGCTCCTATCATTCACCTTTTTCTCTTTTTGCCTTCATGCACAGAGTCAACCAACAACCAACACTGAACGCTGTTTGTTCACAGTAGAAGAAAAACAACTTTCTTACTCTGATGATCTCATTTCAAACACGTCCAGAGCGGTTTCAACTGTCTGTGGCTCAAGAGTTTCATCCGAACCCGCAGTTTTGCTGCCGCTGCTTTTCAAAGCACACTCATGACTTTCAACATCGTCATTTAAAGTATCTCCACACACGGAGCAGACGACAGGTTTCTCTCCCTTATGCGTTTTCATGTGTTTCCTCAAATTCCCACTTCCTGTGAATTCCTTCCCGCATATTGAGCAGTTGAACGGTTTCTCTCCAGTGTGAATCCTCATGTGCAGCTGTAAGTTACCACTCTGTGAAAAAGACTTCGCACAGACAGAGCAGCTGAATGGTTTCTCCCCCGTGTGAATCCTCATGTGTTTCCCCAGATTTCTACTATCAATGAACTCTTTCCCGCACACTGAGCAGCCGAATGGTTTCTCTCCCGTGTGGACTCTCATGTGATTGCTCAGATTCCCACTTCCGATAAATCCTTTCCCGCAAACGGAGCAGCTGAAGGGTTTCTCTCCTGTGTGGACTCTCATGTGCAGTTGTAAATTCCCACTTTGGGCAAAAGATTTCTCACAGAGGGAGCAGCTGAACGGTTTCTCTCCTGTGTGTGTTCTGATGTGTTTCCTCAGATTTGCGCTTCCGGTGAATTCTTTGCCACACACAGAGCAGCCAAACGGTTTCTCTCCCGTGTGGATTCTCATGTGTTCGTGTAAATTTCCACTCTGGGTGAAATCTTTCTTACAGACAGAGCAGCTGTACGGTTTCTCTCCTGTGTGGCTGCGCATGTGATAAACTAAGTAGTCCTTGCGGGGGAATGTCTTGTCACAAACTGAGCAGCTGAAAGTTTCTCCTGTGTGAATGCTCATGTGTTTCCTCAGACTTGCTTTTTTACCAAATCTTTTCCCGCAGTCAGAGCAGCTGAATGGTTTTTCACCAGCGCTACTTTTCAAATCGCTGACAGAGACATCATCGTTTTGAGGTTCTCTGGTCTCCTTCCAGTCATCAATACTGACTTCAATCTCAGCGACTAAAGAATCATCTGACTTCTTGTCCTCAGTATCTGGTTCTAAATCTGGATCAGAGTCTCCAGGCACTGGTCCTGGTCCTCCACAGTGGTGTCCCTCAGACTGAGGTTTCTCTTCATCATCTTCACTCTTCACAGGGACAGGAGTGAATGTGAACTTGGTGATATCAGCCTCCTCCAGCCCTTGAAGCTGCTCTCCCTCCTGACTGCTCCACAGTTCCTCCTCTTCCTCTTTAATGTGTGGGGGCTCTGGGTCCTCCTGGTCCACACTGGAGCTCCACTCCTGCTGCTCAGGGGGAACCTCTTCTTTAACCACCAACAGCTGCTGCTGGACCTCTGCACCAAACAGGAAACAGGAAACAAATTGAACTATGATTTCATGCACATATTTATTTATTTTTTTGTGATATTTTATCAACATTTTTTGGACTTTAAAAAAAAAAAAGTATTGGTTATTTCATAAAGTTTTTCAAAATTTTTTAAAAAAATTGATCTCACAATTCAATATTATCTACTACATTCTACATGTTTTAACAATTTATTGGACACATAAAATTTCATTTGACATTTTATCAATATTTTTTGGACTTTAAAAAGAAAGTTTTGAGACATTTTGATAATGTTTTTTAGACCTTTTATCAACATATTTTTGGACTGAAATTCTTACATTTCATTTTTCAGACATTGTATTAATATTTTTCTGACATTTTAATCAACATTTTTTTCTGACATTTTTTTTGGATATTATATCAACAATATATATATTTTTAAACCAGACTAGGCACACAAGCATGAACTGATGAAGCCTCTTGGATAAGAGGTGAAACGTCTTGGAAGACAGAACCAAGTCCTGTTGCGTTTGATTCAATTGCCTTGAGATAACTATGACCTGGATAAATGAGAATATCCACAGGCACATTTTTTAAACATTTTATCAACATATTTTTGGACTGAAATTCTGACATTTCATTAACATTTTTTCAGACACTTACATAATGTTTTTCAGACATTTTAAACTTTTTAAAAACATTTTTTAACATTTTTCAGACACTATTAATATTCAATAATACACATCTTTTCAGACATTTTAATAATATTTTTCTGACATTTTATCAAATTTTTTTGGACTTTTCAAATCGTTTTCATACATTTCTTTAATATTGTTTTGGGCATTGCAATAATACTTCTCAGTCATTTTATCAACATTTCTTTCAGCAAATTCAACAACAAATTGTAATAATGTTCTGACATGTTATTGGTCAATTTAACATTATTTTTCAGACATACTATCAAAAACGGCACCCCCCCTTAAATGTCAAGTTGATTTTATTTAATTGTATTTTCTGTATAGCTCCAGATCACAACAGAAGTAAGTTAAGGTTACCTTTCCTATAGAACAGGTCTATACCTTGTCCTTTTATTAAACAAACTAAATAGCCTTTTATTATTTATCTTATTTACATGATGGCATGTCATTTCTGTCTCTATACGATTGCGCCTTCACAATTATCCTAAGATTTCACTTATTTTCTACAAAAAGTTATCCTTTAGTTCAGAAACACACAGTTATTCAACGAGGTATGCATGGTTGTTTTACCTTACCAAATTCAAAGACACCTTGGATATGACGATTTCCTCAGCTCTCTGTATCACACCAGCAGAGTTCTGCCCTGACACACACACACACACACACACACACACACACACACACACACACACACACACAGCGGGTCGGGCCGCATTTCTTGACCAAACCTGACCCAATCATAACGAGCCTGGCCTGAACCTGCAGCACGGCACTGTACACACATTCAATGGAGCGGAGCCTGTGCTGCGTTCAGGCGTTGTCATGTAAATAATGTAAATGCCATCACTTGAATAGGCCATAGCACAACACAGCCGCATGTCAAGTGGGCTGAACCCGAGAAAAATCTTTTATTTGTTATCCTACATATTGTATTAGATTTTTCAGCATTTTTATCAACATTTTTTTTAAGTTTTAAATATTTTTCGGACATTTTATTACCGTTTGTTTGGGCATTGTTATAATATTATTTCTACATTCAGGTATTTTATCAACATTTTTTTGGACGTTTCAGTTTTTTTGGACATTTTATATACATTTTTTGGGACATCTTTTTTTTATGATTTTGGCACATTATGTCAACATTATTTCAGAATTTTATCAAACAAATTCATATTATTTTTTAAACATTTTATCTTTTATTTTTTTTTACTATTTAAGTTATTTTTTTTTTTACAGACATTTCATTAACATTTTGTCTTACTTTTTTTTTATAATGTTTTTCATAAATGTTAACATTTTTTCGGACATTTCTAAAAGATTTTGTTGGGCACTGTATTAATATTTTTCTGACATTTTGATAATTTTTTAGAGGATCATTAATATGCACATTCAGCACATCCAATGCATGAAAACATTGTTTTCTAGTTGGAGCCGCGTTTGCCTCGTTTTCAAACTGTATGCTTTGACTAAAATGAACAATGACAGCAATATAGTCCACGATGAGCAGCGCTAAAATCAACCTGCGTAGTTGTCCCTCCATTGTGACATTAGAAAGTGTCACATTTATCTTGCAAGTGTACTCTTCTTCAACGTTTGCTTTACTTCCTGGATTTTTCCCACATGGAAATTCTGACCAATCATTAAGGGGTCTTTCACTGAATCTCTCCTTCTGTATTCATGATGATACAGACTATATCTACTGGTTTCCTGTGTCCTAAAAACTTTATTTAAATGTCTGAAAGATGTTGATGAAATGTCTGAGAAATAATATTAAATTGTCCAACAAGATGTTAAAAAACTGTCTGAAAAATGTTGTTAAAATGTCCAAAAATGTCCAATTTTTAAGTAAAAAAAATGTTGATAAAATAATACTAAATATAATTGTTACTATAATTGTCCAGAAAATGTTCATAAAAAGTCTGAAAAATATTAATACAATCTAAAAAAAAAGTTAATGAAATGTCAGAAAAATAATATTGAATTGTTTGATAAAATGTTAAAACAATGTCCAAAAAAATGTTGATAAAATGACCAAAAAAATATAATTACAATGTCCAAAAAATTGATAATAAAATGTCCAAAAAACATCAAATGTCCAAAAACAGGGTTGCCAGATTGTGATAGCTGCAGAGGTATGGTGTTGTCCCAGCCCTATCTGTCGCAAATTCTAGCTTTTGATCGTTGGTAACATGTGCTAACTAACGCAGCAGAGTCATAAAAGGATATATCTGCTGAATATATCTAATATCTAGTAAAGGTGAACTAGTAATGACACTACACCTAGATGAAGTATGTTAAGAAAAAGTAAGGATAATGGTTAATTGCAGATATTTTAGCAAGTTCTCTAGAAACGGCGTTTTTGGGACTGCGATTGTTCTGGTTGTAGAGTTGTCAAATAGTGTCGTAAAAAAGTAAATGTACTGAATATATCTAATATCTAGTACAACCGAACTATCATGCTATTATTATTATTATTAGCATTATTATTATTATCATTGTTGGTGGGAAATTATAACAGAGGAAGATATTTGCTGTGTTAATATCAAGAACACTTTGGTGTTTTTGTGTGTATACAGGACGTTGTTGAATCAGGGAATCTGTGTGTCCACCACCACAAAGGATCCAGAGACTGTTACAGTGTGTCACAGGGCGCACAAGAGAGGATTCACGATTTATTATTATTATTTTTTAATTACTATAGCACAAAAGACTCTTCACTTGACATCGCTGTCTCCAGAGTCTGTCGTTTATTAACCTGGCAACCTGTAGAATTGAAGAGTGGAGCGAGTGTGAGTGCGACACCTACTGACCAGGAAGTATGAATCCTTTATCTACCACCTTTACAGGCAGCTGCAGTATCTACTAAAATAAAATATATAAATTGCATCCATAAAAAATATGAAAATAAAGCATCTTTAAAGTGAACTGAGTACAGCCACCATGAAGATGTTGCGCCAGCATAACAAAACAGCATGTTCACTGCTCCGACGTTTTGCTATGTTTAATTGTGGCTGAACAGAGAAGAAGAAGAAGAGGCAGTGTTGGTAACAGACCTGCTGTGTGTTTATGACCACAGAAGAAGAAGACACTAACCTGCTCTGTGTTTATAACCACAGAAGAAGACACTAACCTGCTCTGTGTTTATAACCACAGAAGAAGACACTAACCTGCTGTGTGTTTATAACCACAGAAGAAGAAGACACTAACCTGCTCTGTGTTTATAACCACAGAAGAAGACACTAACCTGCTCTGTGTTTATAACCACAGAAGAAGAAGACACTAACCTGCTGTGTGTTTATAACCACAGAAGAAGAAGACACGAACCTGCTGTGTGTTTATAACCACAGAAGAAGAAGACACTAACCTGCTGTGTGTTTATGACCACAGAAGAAGAAGACACTAACCTGCTCTGTGTTTATAACCACAGAAGAAGAAGACACGAACCTGCTGTGTGTTTATAACCACAGAAGAAGACACTAACCTGGTGTGCGTTTATAACCACAGAAGAAGACACTAACCTGCTGTGTGTTTACAACCACAGAAGAAGAAGACACTAACCTGATGTGTGTTTATAACCACAGAAGAAGACACTAACCTGCTGTGTGTTTATAACCACAGAAGAAGAAGACACTAACCTGCTCTGTGTTTATAACCACAGAAGAAGACACTAACCTGCTGTGTGTTTATAACCACAGAAGAAGAAGACACTAACCTGCTGTGTGTTTATAACCACAGAAGAAGAAGACACTAACCTGCTGTGTGTTCATAACCACAGAAGAAGACACTAACCTGCTGTGTGTTTATAACCACAGAAGAAGACACTAACCTGCTGTGTGTTTATAACCACAGAAGAAGAAGACACTAACCTGCTGTGTTTATAACCACAGAAGAAGAAGACACTAACCTGCTCTGTGTTTATAACCACAGAAGAAGAAGACACTAACCTGCTGTGTGTTTATAACCACAGAAGAAGAAGACACTAACCTGCTCTGTGTTTATAACCACAGAAGAAGACACTAACCTGCTGTGTGTTTATAACCACAGAAGAAGACACTAACCTGCTGTGTTTATAACCACAGAAGAAGACACTAACCTGCTGTGTGTTTATAACCACAGAAGAAGAAGACACTAACCTGCTGTGTTTATAACCACAGAAGAAGACACTAACCTGCTCTGTGTTTATAACCACAGAAGAAGAAGACACTAACCTGCTGTGTGTTTATAACCACAGAAGAAGAAGACACTAACCTGCTCTGTGTTTATAACCACAGAAGAAGAAGACACTAACCTGCTCTGTGTTTATAACCACAGAAGAAGACACTAACCTGCTGTGTGTTTATAACCACAGAAGAAGAAGACACTAACCTGCTGTGTTTATAACCACAGAAGAAGACACTAACCTGCTGTGTGTTTATAACCACAGAAGAAGAAGACACTAACCTGCTGTGTGTTTATAACCACAGAAGAAGACACTAACCTGCTCTGTGTTTATAACCACAGAAGAAGACACTAACCTGCTGTGTTTATAACCGCAGAAGAAGACACTAACCTGCTGTGTTTATAACCACAGAAGAAGAAGACACTAACCTGCTGTGTGTTTATAACCACAGAAGAAGAAGACACTAACCTGCTCTGTGTTTATAACCACAGAAGAAGACACTAACCTGCTGTGTGTTTATAACCACAGAAGAAGAAGACACTAACCTGCTCTGTGTAACCTGAGCTGAGGGTTGTAAACAGCGTCCAGTAGTTTCCGTTGTCGCTCGTTCTCCTCTTTTGAGCGACAAAGTTGCTCCTCGTACTCTGCTATCGTTCTTTCAAACAGCCCAAATATCTCTTCAGCAGCCGCAGTTAGTCGCTGCTTCACCAACGCTCTCAGCATTTGGACTTTACACATCTTCACACTTTAAAAACACAACAAAGACACTCTGCTAACAGACGTTTCTGCTCGACGCCATCTTGTTCAAACACTGTCAAGTTAGCCACAGGAAAGAGTAGAGCTTCCGGGGCAGCTCAGCTGCTCTCCTTCAAAATAAAAGTCCAGATTACAGACACAAGGTGCAAATAAGGGACCGATCTGTATTTATCAGAGGAGGGTGGCTGTGGTGTGACTCTCCCTGTGTGGTTGAGGGCCGAAACACTCAGTGAAGTTTGTGCACCACCTGATGACATCTGCTCCTGGCCAATGGCTATAGCTACCTGCTAAGGTAGCTGAGGAAGGCACCCACAAGTGTATGTAACAAGTTATTAGATTTTTAATACTCACGCTTTGATGCTTGAAAGTTAAAAGCTGAAGATGAAAAAAGCCTCAGTTTTCCACTCTTGTCATGCCAAAGGTTTATTTTTGGGCAAATTTTGAATCAGACATAAAATAAAGCGATTTTGATGATATATCACTATTTTTAAGCTCAGATCATTTTTTTTCCCTTAATGAAGCTTCGTCTGCACGTTGTGTCCAAGCACCGTCAAAAGTTTCAAAATTCAACAGTAATTTCTGTTTTTAGTTTCTGGCTGGGATAAACAGTATAATAATGACTGTGACAATAACATGCCCTCCAAACCCACATTTTCTTTAAAAATATTTTCTGTAATAAAACCCCAACATCGGTGTTTTTTTCTTTTGTTAAATTTAGAATAGAAATTAATAATTGAAAACTTTTTTTGTTAATTTACAGTTTCTGGCTATAATAAATGGTGTAATTTTGGAAAATTTTAAAGAAAAAATGCCCTCCACTTGTTTTCTTTAAAAACCTGCTCAGATTTTCCGAATGAAGCATCATCCACACATGATGTGTCCAAGGACCATTGGGATTTTGAAATCCAGTGATAATTTCTGTTGTCACAGTTTCTGGCTGTGATAAATGGTGGAATTTTTTCCATTTTTCTGCAAAAATGTTTTCTTAAAAAATAAATAAATAAAAATAAATCAATAAAAAAAAGAAAAAAAATCTATTTTTTCATTTTACAATGTAACTATTATAAATGATGTAATTTTGGCGAGTTTTAAAGAAAACATGCCTTCCAAACCCACATTTTCTTTAAAAAAATTTTTTCCCACCCCAAAATAAATATTAATTTACAGTTTCTCACTGTGATTAATAGTGTCATTTTAATGCTTTTTAAAAAAGCATGCCCTCCAAAATTCATGTAAAATCATTTTCTTTAAAAATCTTTTTTGAATTAATCTTTTTGATTTGACAATTCCTGGTTGTGAAAAATGGTGTAAATTTGGCACTTTTAAAAGACAACATGCCTTCCAAACCCACATTTTTTTGTTTTAAAATGTTCTCTTTAAAAACAATCCAAATTAACAAAGTAATAATCATTTCCTCTCTTTTAATTGGATGTGATTTTGTTTAAAATCAGGCCTGTACAGTTGTCCTGAACGTTGAAATTATCCATAGAGACCAAAACAGTTTTTGTATCAGGCTGTAAACATGTTCATTTCTACATTTTAACATAGGGGTCTATGGGGAGTGACTCGCTCCTGGAGCGTCCCACCAGGAATTCACGATGTTGCGTTCACAATTAATGCAAATTCAACCAATTTCCTGGGGCAGATTGGATCGTGTATTCTACAGTTACAAACCACTTCCTGTTTGTGTGGCAAAACATGGAAGTTTGATGCATACATACACACAACATTTGAAACCAATCGGATCAAATCTGCAGGAGGAGTTTGTTAAAGTGCAGCCCATGGAAGTGGCCAAAAATGCACAAAAATTCAACATAAAATTCAAAATGGCCGACTTTCTGTTGGGTTTAGGGTATAGCTCCACGAGGCTTTTTTGTACATTTTGGAGAGTTACATGTGCCAAAAAAGTTTCGTAGATGTGAATGAAAGCAGTTTACTGAATTATTGTGAAACCTGCAACGTTAGACCGTTCAACCACATTCAGAGCGAGTGTTACAAACTTCATCACTTCTCAGAGAGTTTAAACCTGACTGTTCTCCGGTCTCCTTCCAGTCATCAATACTGACTTCAATTTCAGCAACTAAAGAGTCTCCAGTCTTGTCATCAAGTTGTAAATCTGGATCTGACTTCCTGGCTGGAGGCTCTGCCTCTTTGCTGTCCTGTGATGTCTGACATGAGAAGAACTGATGATTCCTGAGCTGATAAAGCCAGGTGAACCTGCGGTTACAGACGCCACAGCTGAATCGTTTGCCCCCGGCGTGATGCCCCATGTGACTCGTCAGACTTGCCTTGTGCATGAAACATTTCCCACAAACTGAGCAGCTGAAGGGTTTCTCTCCTGTGTGAGTTCTCATGTGCGTCTTCAGAACTTCATTTTGTATAAAACTTTTCCCGCAAACGGAGCAGCTGAACGGTTTCTCTCCGGTGTGGATCCTCAGGTGTTTCTGTAAACTCCCACTCTCCGTGAACGACTTCTGACACACTGAGCAGCTGAAGTTTTTCTCCCCCGTGTGCGTGATGACATGTCGCTTCAGGTTCGCCTTGCAGCCAAAGCTTTTCCCGCAGTCCAAGCAACTGAACGGTTTCTCTCCCGTGTGCGTTCTCATGTGTTCCTTTATTTGGGACTTGAAGCCAAATCGTTTCCCACACTCTGAGCAGCTGAAGGGTTTTTCTCCCGTGTGAGTTCTCATGTGATCCTCCAGGTCTCGTTTTCGTTTAAAGGTTTTACCACAAACGGAGCAGATCAACGGTTTCTCAACAGCGCTACGTCTAGAATCACAGACAGGGACGTTATCGTTTTTCAGAGAGTTTGAACCTGACTGAGGTTCTCTGGTCTCCGTCCAATCATCACTGTCATCAGTCTCAGCTTCAGAAGAGTCTCCGGACACCAGTCGTACTTCAGCTACTAAAGAATCGTCAGGCTTCTCATCCTCAGTATCTGGTTCTAAATCTGGCTCTGGATGTGAGTTCCTGTCTGGTCCTGGTCCTCCACAGTGGTGTCCCTCAGACTGAGGTTTCTCTTCATCATCTTCACTCTTCACAGGGACAGGAGTGAATGTGAACTTGGTGATATCAGCCTCCTCCAGCCCTTGAAGCTGCTCTCCCTCCTGACTGCTCCACAGTTCCTCCTCTTCCTCTTTAATGTGTGGGGGCTCTGGGTCCTCCTGGTCCACACTGGAGCTCCACTCCTGCTGCTCAGGGGGAACCTCTTCTTTAACCACCAACAGCTGCTGGATGCCTGCACCCACCATCACTTCCTGGAAGTCTGAGGGTAAAACTGAGACACAAACACACAGACGTTAAAAGAAAAAAGAACATTTATTAAAGTGCTCTACTTGAATAAAACTTTGTGGGACTTGTGCCTTGATAATTTCCACTTTCTGCTCCTTTCTACTCCACGACATCTGAGAGAAATACTGTACTCTTTACTGCACTACATTTATATGAAAACTGAAGTTACTTTGTTACAAAGGGTGTTTGTTGTCAAAAATTAATCTTACATTACTAGAATAAAGTCGAGATTAAACTCGTAATTTTAGGAGAAAAAAAGTCACAAATTAAGACCTGAAAGTCGGTAAGATGGTATATGAAGCGACAAAGTGTGTCCAAACAGTGTTGGTGGTGACAGTAAAATTTAGAGATTTAGTAGGACTAAAGTAATATAACACATTACTTAGAGATTTCGGAATAGTTTTCGGAAATGAATGAATTAAAGTGATATGGGTGGCACGGTGGTGTAGTGGTTAGCACTGTCTCCTCACATCAAGAGGGGTCCTAGTTAAAACCCAGGGTGGGGGAGCCCCTCTGTGTGAAGTTTGCATGTTCTCCCTGTGTCAGCGTGGGTTTCCTCCTGATGCTCTGACATGTTCTCCCCGTGTCAGCGTGCGTTTCCTCCTGGTGCTCCGACATCTTCTCCCCGTGTCAGCGTGGGTTTCCTCCAGGTGCTCCGACATCTTCTCCCCGTGTCAGCGTGGGTTTCCTCCAGGTGCTCCGACATGTTTTCCCCGTGTCAGCGTGGGTTTCCTCCAGGTGCTCCGACATCTTCTCCCCGTGTCAGCGTGGGTTTCCTCCAGGTGCTCCGACATCTTCTCCCCGTGTCAGCGTGGGTTTCCTCCAGGTGCTCCGACATCTTCTCCCCGTGTCAGCGTGGGTTTCCTCCAGGTGCTCCGACATCTTCTCCCCGTGTCAGCGTGGGTTTCCTCCAGGTGCTCCGACATGTTCTCCCTGTGTCAGCGTGGGTTTCCTCCAGGGGCTCTGACATGTTCTCCCCGTGTCAGCGTGGGTTTCCTCCTGGTGCTCTGACATGTTCTCCCCGTGTCAGCGTGCGTTTCCTCCTGGTGCTCCGACATGTTCTCCCCGTGTCAGCGTGGGTTTCCTCCAGGTGCTCCGACATGTTCTCCCCGTGTCAGCGTGGGTTTCCTCCAGGTGCTCCGACATGTTCTCCCCGTGTCAGCGTGGGTTTCCTCCAAGTGCTCTGACTTGTTCTCCCTGTGTCAGCATGGGTTTCCTCCAGGTGCTCCGACATGTTCTCCCTGTGTCAGCGTGGGTTTCCTCCAGTGCTCTGACATGTTCTTTCTGTGTCAGCGTGGGTTTCCTCCAGGTGCTCTGACATGTTCTTTCTGTGTCAGCGTGGGTTTCCTCCAGTGCTCCGACATGTTCTCCCTGTGTCAGCGTGGGTTTCCTCCAGGTGCTCTGACATGTTCTCCCTGTGTCAGTGTGGGTTTCCTCCTGGTGCTCCGACATGTTCTCCCTGTGTCAGCGTGGGTTTCCTCCAGGTGCTCTGACATGTTCTCCCTGTGTCAGCGTGGGTTTCCTCCAGGTGCTCTGACATGTTCTCCCTGTGTCAGCGTGGGTTTCCTCCAGTGCTCTGACATGTTCTTTCTGTGTCAGCGTGGGTTTCCTCCAGGTGCTCTGACATGTTCTTTCTGTGTCAGCGTGGATTTCCTCCAGTGCTCCGACATGTTCTACCTGTGTCAGCGTGGGTTTCCTCCAGGTGCTCTGACATGTTCTCTCTGTGTCAGCGTGGGTTTCCTCCAGGTGCTCCGACATGTTCTTTCTGTGTCAGCGTGGATTTCCTCCAGTGCTCCGACATGTTCTACCTGTGTCAGCGTGGGTTTCCTCCAGGTGCTCTGACATGTTCTCTCTGTGTCAGTGTGAGTTTCCTCCAGGTGCTCTGACATGTTCTTTCTGTGTCAGCGTGGGTTTCCTCCAGGTGCTCCCACATGTTCTCCCTGTGTCAGCGTGGGTTTCCTCCAGGTGCTCTGACATGTTCTCCCCGTGTCAGTGTGGGTTTCCTCCAGGTGCTCCAGCTTCCTCCCACAGTCCAAAGACATGCAGGTTAATTGGTGACTCTAAATTGTCCGTAGGTGTGAATGTGAGTGTGAATGGTTGTCTGTCTCTATGTGTCAGTCCTGTGATAGTCTGGTGACCTGTCCAGGGTGAACCCTGCCTCTCACCCAGTGCCAGCTGCCAGGGTTGGAAATTAGCACCCGCGGCTGAATTTGGCTGGTGGATTTTAACCTACTGAACTGTTCCATAAAGAAGTCGACTCAATCACAGGCCGTTAGTAGAGTTGTGTGTTGTCGCTGCTTCTTCTCGACCAGTCTGAGTAAGGTTTTTCTTCGTCTTCTTGTTTCTGTTTACTGGCTGTACCCTACAGTGTAGCCTGACGTGCACCTCCCCAGAAATGTAACTACACGTCACAGTGACGCAGACCTCCTGTCTGTCTCTGTAAGCTGAAACCATTTCCCTCAGTGGAATCCGTGTACCCTTCGTTCTTTCGTTTTTCCGTTTCAAAACCAAATCAGAAAAACAATCTCGTTTGTTTTACTGTCCTGTCAGTCTCTCTCTCTCTCACGCACACACACACACACGTGCACACTCGCGTGCAGAGAACCAGGGTGGGTCTTCTGCTGACTCGATGATGACTCTAAATACAGTATGATCTAATAGCATCAGTTCTGCTGTATCATAAATTGTCATCGACCCTCGCCCTGCTTTAACCCACCACTGAATGTTTCCTCTTGTCGGAAAGTCCACCACGGGCCACAGAAAATACTCCTTGTACACATTCCCACTGACAGGAACCATCCATTCGCGGAGAACCAAACATGTCGAGTGATTTCTGTTGTTCTTTTTTCTTGTTTTTCAGTTCTGGTTTTAAAACAGAAAAACGAAAGAACAAAGCATACACGGATTTAGTGGAAACAAAGCTTTGATTTACTTTAATTTCACAGATAAGAAACAATAAATTGTGAAGACAATAAAGCCTCCACTAAAATAGCATTTTAAGTCTTGTGTGTGATTTATCCTGGCTTCATATGAGCAGAGGAAAGCTCCGCTAGCTGCTAGGCTAATTTATACAATGTAAAATGCCATGGGCTTGTGCTAATAACGTTAGCATGTTGTATTTATGTAGGTTTTAGTAATAATGATAAATAATATTTTTATTTATGTGTGCATTTTGGTTTTGGAGCATCTGAATTGTGTGTGATACGTATCAAATTAAATATTAAACCGATGCCTTAAACAACAACAGTGTGTCGTAGCTGATCCTCCAGCTGACAGGAGGATCACTGTACCCTCGGTGTGACGTCACACTAACTGGAACCCAGTCCCAGCTTCTTTCAAACCAGTAAAGATAAAACACGTTAGCTTCGGGAGCTAGCTGTGGCTAACAGGCTAACGTTAGCTTTAGCACCATTAGCAGAGTGGCAGAAAGGAAACAAACCTTCACCTCGCGGCTTCGCTTCCGGTTTTAAAACCACTTCCAGCTGTTTCCGGTGTCGGTCCATCTCTGATTAACGAACTAAGTCATTGGTGTTTCTGCCGTTATTTGATGCAACTAACGGTTTCTCTCTGCTCACTGCTCCCGGTGTTGAGGCCGGAAACACGTTGACGATCACTTCCGGTGGACAAATTTCAAAGTAAAATCCTCTTTAAGGACTGACCACAGATACATTTTGGCCCAATTCCAATCCGGCCCCTGAAGACTCGAGCCCTGAACCCTCACTGACTTAACTGACGTCAGCTGTAAGTGATTGAGTGTGAGAGTCTGAAAGGGCTCCGGATGCTACGAACAGGAATGGGACAGCACTTATCCCCCTCTCTACAAAATGTTGTTGATCATTTATCGGTTATTGTCAGCACGCACAAGGCGTGTGAGGGAGAGACTCCCTGATCAGTCAGTCCTTATCCAAGCACTTGTGTTGCAAAATGGGCCAGAGGTAAGTTTGGAATAATGAATTTACTGTGTTTTTACCATATGCATGTTTTTTCTAAACTAGCATCAAAAGTGCTGTCAGTGATATAGTGATATCTATTTTATATCTACATCGTTACCGTTTACAGATCTGCCAACCGTATTTATTTGTTTACTTTTTTTTTTTAACACTTCCGGTGTTCCGAGGGCAACCCCTGTATTCGACGTCACAACGCTATGAACTGTGGGTAATTTTCTTACCGTAAGTCCGCATCGATGCTGACCTACGGTAAGAGGGCATAGAGGAGAGTAAGAGGAGTTTGGATCGGATCTGAAGGAAAAAAACCTGACTTAAATATTCAAATAAAACAAGAAATTAAAATACTTGGTATAACTTTTTGTAACAATAACTGTAGTGAACATAACTGGAATGATAAACTGACTATAGTACAACAAGAAGTCAAAAAGTGGCAAAATAAAAACACTAATTATAAATCAAGAATCAACATTATTAAAACGCATATACTATCCAAACTCCTATTCCTAGCAAACATCTTTCCTCCTCCCCCCACCATGGTTAGAAAACTAAATAAACAGTGTGTAAACTTGGTCTGGGGTACAACGAGAGAGGTCACAAAACGTGACCTTTTATTTAAAGGCAGAGAACATGGTGGTCTGGGTGCTGTTGACTTAAGTATTCGATTAATTGTTGCCTTTATTAAAAATGTGTCAGCTGGTATCTCTAGACGAGCTCTCTGGGTTGGAAACACTAAAAATTGGGACAAAAAATATGGCAGGGCGAGACAAGGCCCTTATTATAAATTAATCTATGCTGATTTCGTAACTGATTATATTAACTTACAAATAAACTGGACGAGTGACTCAAGTAAAACAATATTTAATAAAATAAATAATTATAAATATGGTGGAATTATTAAATATAAAAATGTCCCAGAAAACGAATCAATAAATATAATTAAATTATTAAACAATAAAAAGCACTCAGGGAATCTTAGAGATGTCCGCTGGCTCATGTCCGTAGGCAGACTTCCTGTTAGAGCTGTCGTTTCATGGAGTTGCTATGTTACAACCAAACAATGTCCCATGATTTATTGCGATGAAGATGAAACGCAGCAACATCTCTTAATGGACTGTTACAGGGCCCAGGCTGTTTGGTCTGTCCTGCAGGGCCATGGCCTAGTTTTTGATCTGAACTTTAACTGTGTCATGTACGGTCTCCTGGAAGACACGATGCCTCCAAAGAAAAAAGAACTGTTCCAGTTGATCATCAGCATCGTATGTGTCAAACTGTGGAAGACCAGATGTGTCATGATCATTAAACAGACTGTTATTGATAGTGACATGATTGTTAAGCAAGTTCTGACAGACCTCAGAAGGAGGAGAACTTTGGACAGGGCTCAGAACCTCCCCTGGAACCTGCTTGATTTAGAACCTCCAGACTGAGCTGAACCCCTTGCTTAATGTGAAATATGCACTTTAGCTCTGGTAGCACTTTATAACTGGATATATTGTATTGTGATGTATGTTTGATTGGTATGTGTGTGTGAAATCTCTTTAATAAAAGTTTAAAAAAAAAAAAAGTAAGAGGGCATAAAGGGCTCACTCACTGACTCACTGACTTGACGATTTGACAATGGGACAGCCGTCACACACTCACACACTTCACATGAGCGCGCCTCTAAGTCAGTGAGTCTGTAAGGGATCGGATTGGAATTGGGCCACAATCACAGATGACTCATTGCTGTGGCTACTGTGCCTCAGCTTCGCCGCCATCTTGGATAGGTCACTGCCGGCTGGCTAGTACTGTTGTGTGTGGAGATAAGTCTTCAGCAAACTTGGCGTGCTCACTCAGAAGTCTCAAAGTGTAATTGGGTGCTGGTCCAAAAATTACAGCAAAGCAGAAAAACCCGACAGCACTCACTAGTAAGTATAATACTTTTAATATAGTGGATTGAACAGCAGCAGTTGAACGGACGTGTTTCAGCTCATAGCCGTCCTCAGCGTTAGGAAATGGCCACTTTAGAATGAAAATACAGACAGCACTTAGTGACCCTCATGCTGACAAGAAGTCCAGTGTAGTTTTTTAATCCACAAAACTCGTTCGGGGTATCAGAGGATAACAGCTACACTTTAAGTGCACGGAACCCACATTTTGAAATGTAATAAAACTCCGCTAATGCATTTCAAACACATGAGAACGGCTCGTCCGTCGTAATCCAAGTACCCTGAAGCCGCGGCACGCAAACTGACTTGAAAAGACGTAATTTACTCCACTTTAATAGCATAATTTCTCACCGTGGTCAGTTAGACTGCAGGAGTGCTGTGTTTACATGGCAACTCGCACGAGACTTGAGAACTAGCACCACCACTAGCCATCAGCTAGTCTTGCGCGAGTTGCCATGTAAACACAGCACTCCTGCAGGGCAGGCGAACTGATGTTACCTGTCAGCAGTTGGTGACTTTAGTTGTCAGCAGCTAGTTGATGTTAGCTGTTAGCAGCTAGTTAACTTAAGCTGTTGGCTGTGAACAGCTAGTTAGCGGACAGCAGCGTGTTAACATTAGCTGTTTGCAACAAGTTAATGTTAGCTGTTGCCTGTTAGCAGTTGATGACATTAGCTTTTAGCAGCTAGTTACCAGTAGCTGGTAGCAGCTCATTAACATTGGCTGTTGGCTATCAGCAGCTAATTAACATCTCAGCTGTTGCCTGTTGGCAGTTGGTGATTTTTGCTATTAGCAGCTAGTTAACATTAGCTGTTTGGAACAAGTTTATGTTAGCTGTTGCTTGTTAGCAGTTGGTGACCTTAGCTGTTAGTGGGTAGTTACCATTAGGATTAAGATGTCAGCAGCTAGTTACCCTTAGCGGCCAGCAGCTAGTTAACAATAACTTTTAGCTGTTTGCAGTTAGCTAACGTTAGCTTTTAGCTGTCCACAACTAGATACCATTACCTGTTGCCTATTAGCAGCTAGTAACGTAAGCTGTTAGCTGTTTGCAGCTAGTTAACACCAACAAACTTTCAGCCTCTTAAGTTAATATTTATTTAAATTTGTTTAACATACAGTACAGGCCAAAAGTTTGGACACACCTTCTCATTCAATGCGTTTTCTTTATTTTCATGACTATTTACATTGTAGATTCTCACTGAAGGCATCAAAACTATGAATGAACACATGTGGAGTTATGTACTTAACAAAAAAAGGTGAAATAACTGAAAACATGTTTTATATTCTAGTTTCTTCAAAATAGCCACCCTTTGCTCTGATTACTGCTTTGCACACTCTTGGCATTCTCTCCATGAGCTTCAACAGGTAGTCACCTGAAATGGTTTCCACTTCACAGGTGTGCCTTATCAGGGTTAATTAGTGGAATTTCTTGCTTTATCAATGGGGTTGGGACCATCAGTTGTGTTGTGCAGAAGTCAGGTTAATACACAGCCGACAGCCCTATTGGACAACTGTTAAAATTCATATTATGGCAAGAACCAATCAGCTAACTAAAGAAAAACGAGTGGCCATCATTACTTTAAGAAATGAAGGTCAGTCCGGAAAATTGCAAAAACTTTAAATGTGTCCCCAAGTGGAGTCGCAAAAACCATCAAGCGCTACAACGAAACTGGCACACATGAGGACCGACCCAGGAAAGGAAGACCAAGAGTCACTTCTGCTTCTGAGGATAAGTTCATCCGAGTCACCAGCCTCAGAAATCGCAAGTTAACAGCAGCTCAGATCAGAGAGCAGATGAATGCCACACAGAGTTCTAGCAGCAGACCCATCTCTAGAACAACTGTTAAGAGGAGACTGCGTGAATCAGGCCTTCATGGTCAAATAGCTGCTAGGAAACCACTGCTAAGGAGAGGCAACAAGCAGAAGAGATTTGTTTGGGCCAAGAAACACAAGGAATGGACATTAGACCAGTGGAAATCTGTGCTTTGGTCTGATGAGTCCAAATTTGAGATCTTTGGTTCCAACCGCCGTGTCTTTGTGAGACGCAGAAAAGGTGAACGGATGGATTCCACATGCCTGGTTCCCACTGTGAAGCATGGAGGAGGAGGTGTGATGGTGTGGGGTGTTTTGCTGGTGACACTGTTGGGGATTTATTCAAAATTGAAGGCACACTGAACCAGCATGGCTACCACAGCATCCTGCAGCGACATGCCATCCCATCCGGTTTGCGTTTAGTTGGACGATCATTTATTTTTCAACAGGACAATGACCCCAAACACACCTCCAGGCTGTGTAAGGGCTATTTGACCAAGAAGGAGAGTGATGGAGTGCTGCGGCAGATGACCTGGCCTCCACAGTCACCGGACCTGAACCCAATCGAGATGGTTTGGGGTGAGCTGGACCGCAGAGTGAAGGCAAAGGGGCCAACAAGTGCTAAACACCTCTGGGAACTCCTTCAAGACTGTTGGAAAACCATTTCAGGTGACTACCTCTTGAAGCTCATGGAGAGAATGCCAAGAGTGTGCAAAGCAGTAATCAGAGCAAAGGGTGGCTATTTTGAAGAAACTAGAATATAAAACATGTTTTCAGTTATTTCACCTTTTTTTGTTAAGTACATAACTCCACGTGTTCATTCATAGTTTTGATGCCTTCAGTGAGAATCTACAATGTAAATAGTCATGAAAATAAAGAAAACACATTGAATGAGAAGGTGTGTCCAAACTTTTGGCCTGTACTGTATATTTAGCATTAGTTTAGCATCACTTTAACATCAGTCTGGCATTGGTTTAGTATCACGGCGACGCAGCGAAGGTCGACATTTTGCCAAAACACAGTAATTTGTCATTAACTTAAACAGACTTGGTTCAATCTGCCTGAAACTTGACACGCTCCTTCATAGTCCAGACCTGGACACATGATATGAGTTTTGTCGACAGGCGTGGCCTAATGCATTGGCCACGCCCCTTAAACAGCAGCCCCCATGGCATGTTTTCTCGACATGCAGGGAAGTTGGTACGCACATGTATCACACCCTGACGCACACAAAAACCCTCTTGGACCAATAGGCCAGACCCAGCAGGAAGTCGTCCATTTTAAATTTCATGGTAAATTTTGGTGTTTTCCATGCTTCACATTTTAACGAACTCCTCTTGCAAACATAATCTGATTGCCTTCAATCCTGGTGTGCACCATCTCGACAACTCTGTGATCAAAATTTGGTAAAAGATTTGGTCAGCATTGAATGGTTTGGCCGGGGCATGGCATTAAATATTAAAGTCTCGCCATGAAACACAAAAATCTTATAACCTTGGCATAGTTGGTCTGATCACCCGCAAACTTCACAGGATTGATGACAGTCCCACCCTGAACACATCTACATCCCAATAATGATTTTTTTTGCTTTGGGGTGCCAAGGGGGCTCGGTAGCACCCCCTAGAAAATGTCAACGAAGCAGCCCCTGCAGTAATTTTTGCTTACAAGCATGAAAATTGGTAGGCTTATGTAACATCCCAAGACATACAAAAAAGCCTCTTGAAGCAATACTCTAAACCTGACAGGAAGTCGGCCATTTTGAATTTGTTTCATTTTGGTGCAGTTTTTTGGCCATTTTCAGGGGTCGTACTTTAACAAACTCCTACAGATTGACTTCACATTTGCTGTGTGCCATCTTAAGACCGTTGACATCAAAATTTGTTTAAAGCTTGAGTTTTCGTCGAACCTAATGACCGTGGCGAGACGTGGAATTTCCAATACAATAAAGTACAAAACAAGAAGTGGTTTGTAACTCCAGAATACATGGTCCAACTTGCCTCTAACTTTACATGTTTAAAAATCAAGTTTGTAAAACTGGTTGCAACAGCTGCACTGAAACAGAAGCTTAGAAATTACAGGAACAGACACACCCAAGTTATCTTCAAGTTCTGTTTTTATTCCACTTAATAATCAGTCTATTAAAACTTCTGAACTTGAACTTTTGGACTGCTTAAAAACCATCGTAAAAACAGAATTTAAATGGATCACATTAACGGTTGTCACAATGGCTGTTGTACTAAATCTAGGTTAAACAGAGAGGGAAACAAGTCTGATATCAATAGATAAAATATTCACATGCTAAACTAAAGTTACTGCACATCGGAACAAGGAAACTTGAAAGTAAAATCTTTAGAAGAAGATGAATGTAAAACTTCAATTAAAAGCCTAGTCTCGTTTACTACCCCGGTGTAGCTACACATTTTGACAAATGCAGGCCTGTCTCAAATAGAAGCCTGGTCTAGTTGCAAGTCTTTTTATATAAGTTCTTTGGCTGTATAAAACCAGATTGTTGACAATCCATGTTAGTTAGCTATTTCGCGCATATTTCGCACTTTTCTCATCTTTGCTGAGCAACAATTTTGTTTTAAAGGCCTGTCTCAAATATAGGCCTGTTGAGTACAGTGATTTATGCAAATGAAGGCTGGGCAAAGAATTGAAGTTTTACGATATTTAAATTTTTTCACTCTCTTGTCATAAACTTACAAAAACCAGATACACACACAAACAGGACCTATACATGCATTAAATGAAGGGGTGTTAGGGCGACAGGCACCCTGAGCATGTGGGGGTTCGGTGCCTTGTTCAAGGGCACCTGAACTGGCGCCTCTCCGTTTATAAATCAACACCTCATATTTGGTTCTCAACGCAAATCCGTATGGACTGAGCTACTGCCACCCCTGAATAACAACCAAATCACTCTGCTATATCAAAAACCACATTGAAGAAAAACACGAGCATGTACAGTTACCAGAACGTCTTTTTCAAG
The DNA here is from genome assembly GCF_011397635.1 of Epinephelus fuscoguttatus. NCBI lineage: Eukaryota > Metazoa > Chordata > Actinopteri > Perciformes > Serranidae > Epinephelus > Epinephelus fuscoguttatus. Next base: position 41,622,772 of record NC_064768.1, on the reverse strand, counting down.
TTACATTGAGACTTTGGTTACGGCACAAAGACTCTATTGTAGAACAAAAAGAGGGACGTAATGACAGAAGCTGCAGAGTCGTTAGCATTGTCATCTCACAGCAAAAGGGTTCCTGCCTCGAACTCTGGGTTCTCCCCTTCCGTGTGGAGTTTGCCTGTTCTCCCCTTGTCACAGTGGGTTTCCTCCAGGTGCTCCAGTTTCCTCCCACAGTCCAAAGACATGCAGGTTAATTGGTGACTCTGGTGACGAGCTCAGTCCACTTGACATGCTGCTGTGTTGTGCTATGGCCTATTCAAGTGATGAAATTTGTTATTTACATGACAACACCTGAACGCAACACAGGCTCCACTCCAACTGAGTGTATGTAGCGTCGTATTTGACTGTGCGTAACAGCCATCTTTTGATGGTCATTTACACACTGTCCATAACAATAAATATGTCAAGTCACAGACTGTGTCAGACTCAGGTCGGGTTTGGTTATAATTGTCTCAAAGAAAATGCGGCCTGAGCCGCACTCTAGTGTGCTCAACTGTGTGTGCGCATTGGGGCAGAACTCTAGCGTATGCGATACAGAGAGCAGAGGAGAATTCTAAATGCGGAACCATGTAGAGACAGAAATGACATGCTGTCATGTAAATACGATAAATAACTAACTCAATTTAATTAGTGTAATAAAGGACAAGGTATAGACCTGTTCTATAGGAAAGGTAACCTTAGATTACTTCTGTTGTGATCTAGAGCTATATAGAAAATACAATTATATAAAATAAACTTGACCCTCAAAGGGGGCGTGGGTGCTGTTGGGTGGCCGGGGTGCCCCCCCAATATAATGGCAGGGAAAACACTGATTTCAATTCTGCCGTGAAAAACCGGCCCAAAATTAGTCTCTGAAACTTCACTTAATTCGGACACTCTCACCAACACACTCGTGTTTGTTCACCAAATCGAGCCGAGCGAATCTTTTGTCACAAACACTGCAACCAAACGGTTTCTCCCTTAAATGGACAACCACGTGTCGTCTCAAATGACTCTCTCGTGTGTACCTTTTCCCACAAACTGAACAGCTAAACGGTCTCTCCCCTGTGTGGACAATCAAGTGTTGTTTTAAATTGGCCCTTTGTGTGAATGTTTTGCCGCAATCTGAGCAACGAAACGGTCTCTCCCCTGTGTGGACAACCGAGTGTTGTTTCAAATCTTGCTTTACTGAGAATGTTTTCTGACAAATTAGACAACTAAATGGTTTCTCCCCCGTGTGGATAGCCAAGTGTCGTCTCAAATGGCTCATTTGAGTGAATGTTTTCCCACAGTCTGGACAACTAAATGGTCTCTCCCCTGTGTGGAGACGCGAGTGTCGTTCCAAGTCTTTCCTTCGTGAAAATGTTTTACTACACACCGAACAATTAAATGGTTTCTCCCCTGTGTGGACAAGCAAGTGTCGCTTCAAGTCTTCCTTCAATGTGAATGATTTGCTACAAATTGAACAACTATATGGTTTCTCCCCTGTGTGGACAACCAAGTGTCGACTCAGATGCCCCTTCTGTGTGAACGATTTGCCACAATCTGAGCAACTAAATGGTTTCTCCCCTGTGTGGACAAGACGGTGTTTTTCCAGAGCTATCTTTTGAGTGAATCTTTTACTACACAGCAAGCAACCAAATGGTTTCTCTCCAGTATGGATTCTCAGGTGTTTCGCTAAATTTCCGCTGCTGCCAAAACTTGTTTTACAAACCAAGCAGCTAAAACGTTTTCCTTTTCTATGACCTCTGAAGTGCACCTTCAGCTCTGAGCTTTCTGCAAATGTTTCACCACAGATGGAGCAACTAAAGGGTTTTTCCACATTGTGGACTTCAGAGTCTTCCTGTAGACCTCCCTCATGGTCGAAGCTTCTCGCACATTCAGATAAGCTAACTGAAACTATTTCATTATTACATTCCATATCGCCGACAGGTACTTCATCAAAACCTGACTGAGGTTCTCTGGTCTCCCTCCAGTCATTGCTGTCGTCAGTCTCAGCTTCAGAATGGTCTCCGGTCTTGTCCTCAGTATCCGGTTGTAAATCTGGATCTGGATCTGGACCTGAGATGTCGTTCGGTTCAGGTCCTTCACAGTCCTCTCCATCAGTTTCAGAAGAGTCTCTGGGCGCTAGTCGCATTCCTTCTCCTCTGGGGACTGGTTGTACTCCTCCACAGTGGTCTCCATCAGCTTCAGATTGGTCTGCAGTCTTGTCCTCAGTATCTGGTTGTAAATCTAGAACTGGATTTGTGTCCTCTTCTGGTTCTGGTCCCCCACATTCCTCTCCATCATTTTCAGAAGAGTGTCCAGGCACTGGTCGCACTCCTCCTCCAGGCACTGGTCCTGGTCCTGCTGGTCCTCCACAGTGGTGTCCCTCAGACTGAGGTTTCTCTTCATCATCTTCACTCTTCACAGGGACAGGAGTGAATGTGAACTTGGTGATATCAGCCTCCTCCAGCCCTTGAAGCTGCTCTCCCTCCTGACTGCTCCACAGTTCCTCCTCTTCCTCTTTAATGTGTGGGGGCTCTGGGTCCTCCTGGTCCACACTGGAGCTCCACTCCTGCTGCTCAGGGGGAACCTCTTCTTTAACCAACTGCTGCTGCTGGACATCTGCAGGAAACAGGAAACACACAAACACGCATTGAGACAAACTGTGATTTAATGCTGACTTGGGGTGTAACACTGTCTGGTATAATTTGTTAGTTTTTTTCAAAGAGAGGTTGTGAAATCCCGAGGTGTTCCCAGACCAGATGAGATCTATAATCCCTCCAGTGTGTTCTGGGTCTGCCCCGGGGCCTCCTACCAGTGGGACGTGTCCAGAACACCTCTAACAGGAGGCGCCCAGGAGGATCCTGATCAGATGTTCTTCTTCTTATGGATTTCCGATAGGCTATATCTAGCGTATTGCTGCCCCCCACAGGTCATCACAAGCTACTAATTAAATCTTCTCATATAATCCAGTAGAGTGGAGGTATTTCCTGATGAAATGTTGAACTACCTCAACATGAAGGAGCAGCGGCTCTACTCCGAGCTCCCTCCAGATGTCTGACTCCTCCCCCTATCTCTAAGGCTGAGCCCAGACACCCTACAGAGGAAACTTATTTGTATCTGTGACCTCATTCTTTCAGTCACTACCCAGAGCTCATGACCATAGGTGAGGGTTGGGACGCAGATGGACCAGGAAATGGAAAGCTTTGCCTTCTGGCTCAGCTCCCTCTGAACTACAGCGGTTCATGGCTGTTCCATCTCACGCTCCATTCTTCCTTCACTCATCAGCAAGACCCTGGGATACTTGAACTCCCTTTGAGAATCACCACTTTAACATGATGGAGGAGTTTGCGTGAACCTGTGATCCTGGGAGATGTGTTTTCCGGGGCTAACATGGTGGTTCCAGGGAAGGGGCCAGACTAAGAGAGATTCAAGAAGACTGATGAAACAGAATACTCGGACTTTGAGTACCGTGGGGCCTGGTCGTGCTCAGCCCAAATAAATAACATGGAGATGTTGCCCTGTGGGCCCACCACCTGCAGGACAGGAATCAGAGTTCGGGGCATTGTGTGCTGGACGGCAGACAGGGGCAGGGCCCCGGGTGTACTGATCCTTGGCACTGTGATATTATCATTCATCCCACCCCATACCTATGCTGACATGGAAAGAACATGTCAGAGCACCTGGAGGAAACCCACACTGACACAGGGAGAACATGTCGGAGCACCTGGAGGAAACCCACACTGACACGGGGAGAACATGTCAGAGCACCTGGAGGAAACCCACAATGACACGGGGAGAACATGTCGGAGCACCTGGAGGAAACCCACGCTGACACAGGGAGAACATGTCAGAGCACCTGGAGGAAACCCACGCTGACACAGGGAGAACATGTCGGAGCACCTGGAGGAAACCCACGCTGACACAGGGAGAACATGTCGGAGCACCTGGAGGAAACCCACGCTGACACAGGGAGAACATGTCGGAGCACCTGGAGGAAACCCACGCTGACACGGGGAGAACATGTCGGAGCACCTGGAGGAAACCCACGCTGACACAGGGAGAACATGTCAGAGCACCTGGAGGAAACCCACGCTGACACGGGGAGAACATGTCGGAGCACCTGGAGGAAACTCACGCTGACACAGGGAGAACATGTCGGAACACCTGGAGGAAACCTACGCTGACACAGGGAGAAGATGTCGGAGCACCTGGAGGAAACCCACGCTGACACGGGGAGAACATGTCAGAGCACCTGGAGGAAACCCACGCTGACACGGGGAGAACATGTCAGAGCACCTGGAGGAAACCCACGCTGACACAGGGAGAACATGTCAGAGCACCTGGAGGAAACTCACGCTGACACAGGGAGAACATGTCGGAACACCTGGAGGAAACCTACGCTGACACAGGGAGAACATGTCGGAACACCTGGAGGAAACCTACGCTGACACAGGGAGAAGATGTCAGAGCACCTGGAGGAAACTCACGCTGACACAGGGAGAACATGTCGGAACACCTGGAGGAAACCTACGCTGACACAGGGAGAAGATGTCGGAGCACCTGGAGGAAACCCACGCTGACACAGGGAGAACATGTCAGAGCACCTGGAGGAAACCCACACTGACACAGAGAGAACATGTGGGAGCATAACTGCAGAAGAAGACATTAACCTGCTCTGTGTTTATAACCAGAGAAGAAGAAGAAGACACTAACCTGCTCTGTGTTTATAACCACAGAAGAAGAAGAAGACACTAACCTGCTCTGTGTTTATAACCACAGAAGAAGAAGAAGACACTAACCTGCTCTGTGTTTATAACCACAGAAAAAGAAGATACTAACTTGCTGTGTGTTTATAACCACAGAAGAAGACACTAACCTGCTCTGTGTTTATAACCACAGAAGAAGAAGACACTAACCTGCTGTGTGTTTATAACCACAGAAAAAGAAGATACTAACCTGCTCTGTGTTTATAACCACAGAAAAAGAAGATACTAACTTGCTGTGTGTTTATAACCACAGAAGAAGAAGACACTAACCTGCTGTGTGTTTATAACCACAGAAAAAGACACTAACCTGCTCTGTGTTTATAACCACAGAAGAAGACACTAACCTGCTCTGTGTTTATAACCACAGAAAAAGAAGATACTAACTTGCTGTGTGTTTATAACCACAGAAGAAGACACTAACCTGCTCTGTGTTTATAACCACAGAAGAAGACACTAACCTGCTGTGTGTTTATAACCACAGAAGAAGAAGACACTAACCTGCTGTGTGTTTATAACCACAGAAGAAGACACTAACCTGCTCTGTGTTTATAACCACAGAAGAAGACACTAACCTGCTCTGTGTTTATAACCACAGAAGAAGAAGACACTAACCTGCTGTGTGTTTATAACCACAGAAGAAGACACTAACCTGCTCTGTGTTTATAACCACAGAAGAAGAAGACACTAACCTGCTGTGTGTTTATAACCACAGAAGAAGAAGACACTAACCTGCTGTGTGTTTATAACCACAGAAGAAGAAGACACTAACCTGCTGTGTGTTTATAACCACAGAAGAAGACACTAACCTGCTGTGTGTTTATAACCACAGAAGAAGATACTAACCTGCTCTGTGTTTATAACCACAGAAGAAGAAGACACTAACCTGCTGTGTGTTTATAACCACAGAAGAAGACACTAACCTGCTCTGTGTTTATAACCACAGAAGAAGAAGACACTAACCACAGAAGAAGACACTAACCTGCTGTGTGTTTATAACCACAGAAGAAGACACTAACCTGCTGTGTGTTTATAACCACAGAAGAAGAAGACACTAACCTGCTGTGTGTTTATAACCACAGAAGAAGACACTAACCTGCTGTGTGTTTATAACCACAGAAGAAGACACTAACCTGCTGTGTGTTTATAACCACAGAAGAAGAAGACACTAACCTGCTGTGTGTTTATAACCACAGAAGAAGACACTAACCTGCTGTGTGTTTATAACCACAGAAGAAGACACTAACCTGCTGTGTGTTTATAACCACAGAAGAAGAAGACACTAACCTGCTGTGTGTTTATAACCACAGAAGAAGAAGACACTAACCTGCTGTGTGTTTATAACCACAGAAGAAGAAGACACTAACCTGCTCTGTGTAACCTGAGCTGAGGGTTGTAAACAGCGTCCAGTAGTTTCCGTTGTCGCTCGTTCTCCTCTTTTGAGCGACAAAGTTGCTCCTCGTACTCTGCTATCGTTCTTTCAAACAGCCCAAATATCTCTTCAGCAGCCGCAGTTAGTCGCTGCTTCACCAACGCTCTCAGCATTTGGACTTTACACATCTTCACACTTTAAAAACACAACAAAGACACTCTGCTAACAGACGTTTCTGCTCGACGCCATCTTGTTCAAACACTGTCAAGTTAGCCACAGGAAAGAATAGAGCTTCCGGGGCAGCTCAGCTGCTCTCCTTCAAAATAAAAGTCCACATGTTTTTCGTTCTTACTGTGAAAACCTCTGACAGGAAAAGTAGAGTTTTTAAAGAATGACATTCATTGAGCTTGAGGGTTCATTCTTCAACTTGGAAACAAAAGATTCAAGGTGCTGCTCCAGCTGTAGTGGCCGTCCTTCTCCAGCACCCCGGGGCTCCTGCTCTCCTCCCAGCTGCTGCTGCTGCTGCTGCTGCTGCTGCCGTCCACCTTCCAGGCCAGACTCCAGTCTGAGGGGAAGCCCTTGTTGGCCAGGCACATGAGCGTGGCCTTCCCCTGCTGCAGCTCCTCTCTGGAGGGGGGCAGCACCGTCAGGGTGGGGACGACTCGACCCACTGGAGGAGGAGACACAGAGACAATATGAGGAAAGTTCATACAAAGAGAAAATAAACTCCACCCTGTTGGCTGCAGCAGAGGAGGCTAGTAGCTCTATTGGTCGTCCTCAGATTGGATGAAACTGGTCGTTAATGTTTCACTTCCCTCTTTGAGCTCAGTAACCATGGCAACAGACAGGCATCACTGCTGAACCATAGCAACAGACAGGTTTCAGGACTAAAGATAAAAAGTTGAATGTGGCATTTTGTTCCTTAGACGTGCAATAGATGTCGTACATCGTAACAACTGTATTAATTGTTTAAGTAAAGCAACGTAAATAAACACAATATAGGTATGGAGTGTGTTAGTCAGTGTGATCAGTAGTGTACATGTGGATGTGTGGAGCATGCGAGGTGTGGTGTTGTGGAGATAATATAAAAGAAATAGAAAAGCCTAACAAAAGTACGGACACTGGCGAGGAGTCGAGAGAGAGAGAGAGAGAGAGAGAGAGAGAGAGAGCGGCATCAGCCAGCACTGTTTATATCCATCCAAGCACCATGGGCCAGGTGCTTGCAATCCAGATAATGAATTGATCAGCTGTTTACCTCGGTAGAAAGACAACACAACACATGTAACCAATTACGTCATCACAACAGTACGACAACTCACTGAACCAAGCCACGCAGCCAAGCAGGGGCCATCACACCCCCCCATAAAGACACAGCACAGCAGTACCACCAAAAATTTAACTGAACGAAAATCGCAGAAAAATATATATATATTATATATACTAGCCTAATGTTAATAGTAATCCTAAAGGAAAATAAACTAAATTAACCTATAATAGCCTATTAATGCTAATGAGAAAAGAAACACATAACCTCCATCCTACCCATGTCCTGCTCCTTTTGCACCTGTCCTCAGCAACCCCAGTACCTGGGAAGCAAATTATGAAGACCTGCAGAGCAGCAACAGATCACAAACAGCATGAAATAACATTACAAACAATCACAGAAATGGCACGCGGCAACACGAGCTCAAGGCAGAGGAGCACGTGATAACGCGTCGGCAATAACATTATCGGTCCCCTTAATATCCAGATCATAAGCCTGCAAAAACGGAGACCATCTCATTAGCCTCTGATTCGGGCATCTCAGTGAACAGAGGAAGGTTAGTGGGTTATGATCTGTAAAAACCACGAGCGGCGCACCCACATACACTTCAAAATGTTGCAGTGCCCAAATCAACACCAACGCTTCTTTCTCAATCACTGAATAGTTAAACTGGTGACAATTAAACTTTCGGGATAAAAAACTTACAGGTCTAACCACCCCCTGGTCGTCCCCCTGCATCAGGACAGCGCCTGCTCCAACCTGGCTGGCATCAACCTTGAGCATCCCCCCACACAATCACCACCCACAGCAGCCCATTTCCATCTCCGCAGCCAGCAGAACATGGTCAAATATTTCTTTAAGAGAGGAATCCTCTGACTGCTCCTGCAACAACTCACCTTGTGGCGCAGACAGTGGAAAAGAGTAGGTAATGTACGTAATGATCAACCATATCAAAAGCTTTGGGAAGATCAGTTAAAGTTGCACCAGTGAATTGGCCTTTATCAAAGGATGAGAGCACATCATTTGCGAATTTTAAAAGAGCTGTGGTGGTTGAAATTTGCTGTGAAATCTGATTAGCATGGTGATAAAATATTGTACAAATGAATGTACTGTGATAATTGAATAAAAATAGTTTTCAGAGATTTTTGCAATAGTACAAATAATAGAAATAGGTCGCTAATTATTCACATCTGATGAGACTCCACCTTTAAAGAGGAATGACTCTGTAACATTTCCAAATTTGAGGCATTGAAAAGGTAGATAGAGACAAATTAAACAAATCAGTAAGGGGATACATTATAACATGAGCGGCAAGTTTAACAAATGTGGCTCCCAAACCATCTGGACCTGCACTAGTGTTTTCTTTCAACTGACATATAGCATGAAAAACATCAAAAGGCAAGATTTTTTTGAAAGAAAAAGAATAGTTAGGAAGAGAAGATTTAAAGAAGGCAGCAATACCATGGAAATTAAAGTAATGGAAACCACGGATAGAAGAGAAATGTTGATTAAAAGCATGTGAGTTAAGTAAAGGATCAGAAATAATTTCATTATTAACTTGTATCTGGTTTATGGGCTTTTTATTTTTATTAAGAATTCGGTTCAGCTGATTCCAAAACTGCCTGGGATTATGAAAGTCCAATTTAAAGAGTCCAAGAGAGGAGGTTCTTCATAAACCAGAAGGACAGTATTTGTACTAAAATGTGGACCAGAGGTTAAGCCATCACTTTAGAATCAACAACACACAAAATGACCACCAGGGACACACAAAGACTTTATATCAGTAGATTTAGTAGCCTTTATTAAGTTTTTTTTTCTCCTCAACCTATTTCTTGAAAATTTTCCTGAGGGATTGGAGCACAGCCAATGCCTCGACAGATTAAATTTTAAAAACAAACAAACAAACAAAAAAACAGTCAAGCAAGTGGCTATCACTGCAAAAAGCGCAGAAAAAGCCTGAGTGTGTCTAACCCTTATATATGTTCTGAGACTCTAAGGAGCTCAGGTTTCATCTACTTTTCTGACAACTTCAGCATATACGGTCTAGAAGAGATGACATTTGTGTGGAAACTATAAAAGTGATTCCATGAAATCATATGTAATATGCAATAAAATGAATGACTATAAAATCATAAAAGTGCATAATAACAGTGTGGTTATATAAGCTTATATGGTGATAAAACAAAACAAGTGATTCCATGTATATAAAATAAAAACTGATTATATGGGCATGTTATTTATTTAATATATAATTTCCCCCTGCAACCCCTCCTCTGCTTCAGTATCATGAAACCTTTACTCCCTGCACAGCAGCGGAAAGGTTTCTCTCCTGTGTAAATTCTCATATGCGTCTCCATCTGTGACCCCTGCCAAAATCTTTTCCCACCTTGAAGCAGCTGAACAGATTCTCTCCAGTGTGGTAACATGTTTGTCTTTACAGATTGGTCTTGGTGCAAAATTTTTTCACTCACGCTAGCCAGCTGAATCGTTTCTCTCCAGCACTACATCTTCAGGCACTGACAGGTGCGTCATCATTTTTCATTTAGTTAAACCTGACTGAGGTTTTCTGCTCTCCTTCCAATCATCACTGTCATCAGTATCAAGGTCAGAGTAGTCTCCAGTCTTATCACCAGTATGTGGTTGTAATTGTGGATCTGGATTTGAATTCCTGGCTGGTTGTGGTCCTCCACAGTTCTCTCCATCAGCTTCTTTTTCCATCTGTTGCACTGAGCTGCTGTCTGAAGGCTCCGCCTCTCTGATCTCCTTAGTTTGAGTTTGACTTTGTTTGAGTTTGCAGCTGGATGGTTTCTCTCCTGTGTGGATTGTCATGTGTGCCTTTAAACTTCGTTTGTGTCCAAAAGATTTTTTACAAGATAAGCAGCTGAATGGTTTCTCTCCTGTATGAGTCCTAATGTGTATCTCCAGTTGTGACTTGATACAAAATCTTTTCCCACACTCAGAGCAGCTGAAACATTTCTCTCCTGTATGCATCCTCATGTGTTGGTTCATCTGCCACTTGGCACAAAATTGTTTCCCACAATCGGAACAGCTGAATGGTTTCTCTCTTGTATGTATTGCTATGTGTCTCTCCAGATGTGCCTTGAAACCAAATGTTTTCCCACACTCGGAGCACATGAAACGTCTCTCTCCTGTATGAGTTCTCATGTGTCTCCGTAAATTTCCAGTTTTTGTAAAAGACATCTTACAGACTGAGCAACTGAAAGGTTTTTCTCCAGTATGAGATCTCATGTGTATTGTAAGACCTGACTTCATGTCAAATCTTTTTCCGCACTCAGAGCAGCTGAATCGTTTTTCACGAACTCTACGTTTTAAATTACGGACAGGGACTTTATAATTTTTCAGGGAGTATAAACCTGACTGAGGTTCTCTGGTCTTCTTTCGGTCATCATCAGTCTCAAGGACAAAAGAGTCACCAGGCTTGTCATGAGTATCTGGATCTGAGTTCCTGGCTGGTTGTGGTCCTCCACAGTCCTCCCCATCAGCTTCTCTTTCCATCTGTTGAGTTGAGCCGCTGGCTGGAGGCTCCACCTCTCTGTACTCCTCGGTTTGATGAAGCTGTGACGACTGATGACCGACACACTGATGGTTTCTCATCTGATAAAGCGCGGTGGATCTTCCCTCTCCTGTGTGGCGAGTCAGTTGTACCTTCTGTATATAGCTTTTACCACAATCTGAGAGGCTAGTTTTTTCTTCTGTGTGGATGGCCATGTGATCAGATAAGTTGTCCTTGCGATGAAAACGTTTACCACACATTGAGCAACTAAACGGTTTCTCTCCCGTATGAGTCATCATGTGTCTTTTAAGATTCCACCTGACACTGAATCTTTTCTTACACACAGAGCAGCTGAATAGTTTCTCTTCAGCACTACAACTTGAATCGCTGGTGAGTGGGTCATCATTTTCCAGAGAGTTTAAACCTGACTGAGGTTCTCTGGTCTCGGTCCAATCATCACTGTCTTCAGTCTCAGCTTCAGAAGAGTCTCCGGTTTCATCATCAGTATCTGGACCTGAGTTCCTGTCTGGTCCTGGTCCTCCACAGTGGTGTCCCTCAGACTGAGGTTTCTCTTCATCATCTTCACTTTTCACAGGGACAGGAGTGAATGTGAACTTGGTGATATCAGCCTCCTCCAGCCCTTGAAGCTGCTCTCCCTCCTGACTGCTCCACAGTTCCTCCTCTTCCTCTTTAATGTGTGGGGGCTCTGGGTCCTCCTGGTCCACACTGGAGCTCCACTCCTGCTGCTCAGGGGGAACCTTTTCTTTAACCATCATCAGCTGCTGGACATCTGCACCAAAAAAGAAACACACAAACACACATTGAGACAAACTGTGATTTCATGGGTACCAAAATACAGTAATAACCGTAGTATTGATAAACTCTGACGTCATCAGTTATTTGATCTGTTCTTTTTAAAGTTTTGGTGTAATTTCTAATCGCGCTGCAGCCCCCCCTCCGCCGACCTCCTTGAGATACAAATGGAGTCAAGTCAGCGAGCAGCAGAGCAGAGAGGCCATGGTGGAAACAAAGTGAAGATGACTCACAGATTATTTGAGCTGATGACCACTACGCTCATTACTGTACATAAGTGCAACAAAACACTTAATTAATACACATATTTAATAAGCATAAACATAAAGTAAGCAATATCTAATGTGCTCTGTCCAGTCTCTTATCCACCGCCACTTTTGAGGGCTTACGTGCAGGAAAGTCAAAGAATTGATATGTTATGACCATTTATAAGGTCTGACAAACAAGCAGTATCAGTTCAAAAACGTGTCACACCTACAAACCTTCCCATATAAACACATTCAAGGGGCTTCTCGTCACTTAGGCTGCTGTTTCCTGTTCTTTAGATAACCAGTTCTGGGAAAAATTGCTTCTCCTCACATACCCAATGTGCACTTCACAGTGCTGGAGATAAGTCACGTCATTTTGAGCTAAACAGGACTTGGAAAGTCTAAATTCATTGCACTGTGATTTTAATGGGGCTGGTGAATCCACCACTGACCTCACTTCCAAAATCATGCAAGGAAGGATCCCAGGGGGAGGGGCTATCCTCTGGAAAAATAAATATGGCTCTCTGTTTAAAGTGGTTAGATTGGATGTGGATTGGGCTATTGGCTTAGAGTTTGAGTGCAGTGACACCAAGTTCATCATCTTGAACATATATCCACCTTATGAATGTTATCAGAATGAGGCTCAACATCTCAGTAGATTAGCCTTTGTTAGCCCCTTTATTCAAGATAATGCATCCATCTGTATTTATGTTGGAGGCGACTTGAACGCTGATATTTCTGCAAAAAATTCATCTAATACACTTCTGTTCTGAGGGTGGGTTAATACTCTCTAGCAAGGTGCTTATGCCTACCGACAGTTACACTTACATCAGAGAAACATAGCATACCACTTCATGGCTTGATCACTGTATTTGCACAGCTGACGTACATGCCTCTCTGGATGCCATGGATATTTACTATGACGATGCCTTTGCAGATCACATACCTTTTTCTATATCACTCAATATAGAAAAACTACCAATGATGACAACAGTGGTGAATAGCACGGGTATGAGGACACTGGAGTGGTCTCATTAACCGATGAAGATGTTCAGAAATATATTTCTCTCACAGACACTCTGAGAGAACTGAGAACTGCCTAGAAATGCAATAAGATGTGGTAATGTGAACTGTAGTAACCCACAAAGCAGTATTGATTTATGTGTTTTACATGAGTCTATTGTGAAGTCGCTTCATATCTCTAGTAAGCCTTTTTTATAAGCTATAATATAATATCCAGCCTGGCTGGAATGGCAGAGCTCCATGCTGAAGCTAGAGCAGCATTTAAAGCATGGGTAGCCTCAGGTAGAGACAGTGGCCTCTTTTTGAACAGAAGAAATGGGCAAATGCAAATTTTAAATATGCTCTTATTAAAAGGAATGAAAATTCTATGAGATCTGACTCATTGGCTAAAAAGTTGCAAAATAATAGTTTTAATGATTTCTGGACCAATCTGTTTTATTAGTGCCTGTTATTAAGGACAAAGCTGGCAAAATAAATAGCATGGAAAACTACAGGCCTATAGCCTTAGCAAGCGTTCTGTCTAAAGTGCTAGGCAACGGCAACATGGACGCTACTGTTGACGTCCAGAAGCCACCATGGCTAAGAACTTAGCAAGCTAGTGAGCGAGTTACATTATGCAGGTAATGCTAAGGCAAATTGTCGAATGTAAAAGATGAGGCCGCTCAATATAATCCTCAGAGCACATCAGCACCACACAGCAACACTGTCAAAGAAATGGAAAGATTGGCCACTTTTCATTCGGACAGTGTTAGCACATTGCAACACCAGGTGAGCCGTCTGTGGAAGTGGAAGTGACAGTCCTGTGACAGGCTGTGGGTGGAAGGAAACCCTTTTTCCCTGTGGAAACTGGCTGTCACTTTAATCACTGCTTTGTCCGCTTTACTCCTTTTTTTTCTAATAAGGACAAAGCTCTACTAACAGCGGCACAAAAACTACAGCACCACTAGTGTTCTAAACTGAACCAAGACATGAAATAACCTTAGTGTTTGAACTACATGGCAATTATTAGGGACTACAACAGTGGTATGCCACCCCCACCTTGGAGGTTACTGAACCAATGCCTCCTAAAAGGTCAGCCCAGGATGCAGCAGAATCCAAGGACTGTAGCACACCAAGGTTGCCTGAAACTACAACCCCCGCCACTGTCAGTGATGTCAGCACTCCACGTGTCTCTGCCGCACCCCCCACAGAGCAGCTACAGCCATTGGAACATGTAAGTGCCACGTGTGGGTTACTCATCTACATCTCCCTGCTACAGACCCTAGCAGAAACAAAAGCTCCCCCAGCAGTGGTACAGACCTATTACGATCATCACTGTCAAGGAAATGCATCATATCACCACGCACAGCTGTCATTAGGTGGTGGTGATTGGGAAAGCCACGCACATGAGAATCCAAAGGTCCACCTGGGCAGACGGGGCTGGACTTAACCATCAAGTAGACACAATGGAAGCAATAAAAAACAGACACAACAGATTTTGTTTGCAGTAGAGGAAGACACAGTGACAGCCGTGGAAAAGGTGATGCATCTGTATTCCAGTGATAATGAATGGCATCTAGAAGTATGGAAAGAGGTGGGTGAACTGAGATGGCGTTCAATACAACAACAACACTGGAATCCTGAGGCGGATTATCCCCATCTCACAATGCCAACAACTGACAACCTGCTGCAGCAAAATTCTGAAAAATGCAAACCCCCCAGTAAACGTGGCATCAAGGGCACGGAGGATGGACAGGAATATTAGGCCTTTAGTTTTTCAGCCGAAAAGCTGATTGGCGACAGACTTTCCTCAACCTGAGGTACGAACATGTGACCACTCTCTGGAGAAGGTAGCCTCCAGTGATAACCTTTATTTGGTAAGAGTGCCTACACCACTCACATGGTCCCATGTGAGCACCCCTGCACCCTGTCCCCTAAAGGCAATGCTACTCAGCCGCCCGAGCAATAATGACAGCAAAAGGTGGTTTGGGTTCGGATGGTCTATTCATGTGCTGGAATTTGTTATTTATGTTACAACGCCTGAACGAAACACGGACTCCGCTCCAATTGAGTGTGGGTAGGATGCCGTGCTGCGCTGCTGTGCGAGCGGCATGTTTGACCGTGCGTAATAGCAACCTTTGATGGTCATTTACACACTGTCCATAACAATAGCTATGTCAGGTAACAAACTGCGCCGGGCTTGGGTCGGGTTCGGATTTAAAAATCACAAAGTCTGTCACATTCGGGCCAGGCTCGGTTATAACTGTCTCAGACTCGGGTCGAGTTCAGTCAGGAAAATGCGGCCTGAGCTGTGCTCTAATGTGTGCACATGTGTCTGAGTGTGTGTGTCTGAGTGTGTGTGTGTCTCCTCTGCTATCTGTATTGCGCATGGTGGAGTTCCACCTCAATGTGCGATACAGAGAGCAGAGGAGAAGGCGCGACCATGTAGAGACAGAAATGACACGCCGTCATGTAAATAAGATAAATAACATAAGGCTGTTTAGTTAGTGTAATAAAAGGACAAGGTATAGACCTGTTCCATAAGAAAGGTAACCTTACATTACTTCTTCCCCACCCCAAATATAATGGTAGGGGAAACACTGGATATGCACAGTCAGGTCACCCTGACACAATCAGTAGCGGAAAAGAAACTAAAAAGGCATTAAGGAAAGTGATGACTCTCCTGTTTTGTACGTCAGTGATGAAGGGAACTTTTACCTACTTTTTTCTTTTACCCAGGTAAATAAATTCCTGGTAATGAAAGTTCCTGGAAATGTTGGTGGAAATAGGGCTTTTGTGTCAAAAAATAAATAAATAAAAACTTGGGAAATATAAACACAAAAACAAACATATATGTGTAACCTGAGGGCTGGAAACAGAGTCCAACTGTCTCTGCTGCTCGTTCTCCTCTTTTGAACAAGAGACTTTCTAGAAACTTTTTTCTGCCTTTTTTAAAATGTTTTTTGGGCATTTCATTCACATGAACTACTCATCAGCCTGGTGAGATGTCACAGTCATGATAGAGATGAACAGACCTGCTGTGTGTTTATAACCACAGAAGAAGACACTAACCTGCTGTGTGTTTATAACCACAGAAGAAGAAGACACTAACCTGCTGTGTGTTTATAACCACAGAAGAAGACACTAACCTGCTGTGTGTTTATAACCACAGAAGAAGAAGACACTAACCTGCTGTGTGTTTATAACCACAGAAGAAGACACTAACCTGCTGTGTGTTTATAACCACAGAAGAAGAAGACACTAACCTGCTCTGTGTTCATAACCACAGAAGAAGAAGACACTAACCCACCCTGCGTTCCAGTACCCATACTACCATACTATTTAGTATGCCAGAAAAAGAATTAGTGTGTCCCAATACATAGTATGTCAGATGCAGTATGCCAAAAGTACCAGGATGTTCTACTACATGCAGTCATATTTCGCAGTATGCATGTCAGCATGCTTCTTTGGCCATTCTGACCCACAATCCTTTGCGCAGCGGAAGTTACGTCGCACTGACTGAGCTGTGTGTACAACCAACGCCCACACTTCCTTTCATACATGGTTTATTTAATTTGAGATTCTAAGACACTACATATTAGGACTGCAATGATCTGATTATATACTGTCACATATCATACAGTTTTGCAAGAACACGGTTACAACATTCAACTTTATTGTGATTATAGTATAATCAGTGTTAGGGTTCAACTATGACTACAATATAGAAGATTCTACCAGTACAGGCAGTGGGGTAAGTGTGGTATAAATAATGAATATGACTAAATATGAATACACTATGGGCCAGGTATGAGCAGTATAGACTAGTAAATATATAAATAGTGAAAGTCAAACACATATTAAGTAATGTAGTAAGAATGTGCAGGTATGTTACACTACAAATAAAAGTAATGTGAATGTAAGGCTGCTTCACGTGCAGACAGAATATAGTGCCAGCTGCTGCATAGCTGTGAATATATTTAACATCAAACATCTGCCAGCAACAGAGAGCTGTGTGTGAAGGGGGTTAATGTGCCTACTGGTGACTAGTTCAACAGACAGCTCACTAATAACAGGCTTGGGACTGTTTATTAGGAACAACAACATACATTACGACAGAACAGCAACACAGCTCTCCAGCACCTCCGACGGTATGCACGACTCTGGCGAGCTCGACGAGAGGAGATTTGCTGCATCTCCGAAGTACAACAACACAAAGTATTCAAATGTGGAGCTACGGACGGCGGCGGAAGTGAGCAAGAGGGTCAGAGTTCAGGGAGTGATGTGATGGCAGATGTAGTGTGTCCCAGTAGCATGCATACTGCATGCATACTGCATACTACACTACATATTTTTAAGGGCAGCTGCAGTACATACTAAGAGTATATAGTAGAAGTATGCGATTTGGAACGCAGGGCCGCTCTGTGTTTATAACCACAGAAGAAGACACTAACCTGCTCTGTGTTTATGACCACAGAAGAAGACACTAACCTGCTGTGTTTATAACCACAGAAGAAGAAGACACTAACCTGCTGTGTGTTTATAACCACAGAAGAAGACACTAACCTGCTGTGTTTATAACCACAGAAGAAGACACTAACCTGCTGTGTGTTCATAACCACAGAAGAAGAAGACACTTACCTGCTGTGTGTTTATAACCACAGAAGAAGAAGACACTAACCTGCTGTGTTTATAACCACAGAAGAAGACACTAACCTGCTCTGTGTTTATAACCACAGAAGAAGACACTAACCTGCTGTGTGTTTATAACCACAGAAGAAGACACTAACCTGCTGTGTTTATAACCACAGAAGAAGACACTAACCTGCTCTGTGTTTATAACCACAGAAGAAGACAACACTAACCTGCTGTGTGTTTATAACCACAGAAGAAGAAGACACTAACCTGCTGTGTGTTTATAACCACAGAAGAAGACACTAACCTGCTCTGTGTTTATAACCACAGAAGAAGACACTAACCTGCTCTGTGTTTATAACCACAGAAGAAGAAGACACTTACCTGCTGTGTGTTTATAACCACAGAAGAAGAAGACACTAACCTGCTGTGTTTATAACCACAGAAGAAGACACTAACCTGCTCTGTGTTTATAACCACAGAAGAAGACACTAACCTGCTGTGTGTTTATAACCACAGAAGAAGAAGACACTAACCTGCTGTGTGTTTATAACCACAGAAGAAGAAGACACTAACCTGCTCTGTGTTTATAACCACAGAAGAAGACACTAACCTGCTCTGTGTTTATAACCACAGAAGAAGAAGACACTAACCTGCTGTGTGTTCATAACCACAGAAGAAGAAGACACTAACCTGCTGTGTGTTTATAACCACAGAAGAAGAAGACACTAACCTGCTGTGTGTTTATAACCACAGAAGAAGACACTAACCTGCTCTGTGTTTATAACCACAGAAGTAGAAGACACTAACCTGCTGTGTGTTTATAACCACAGAAGAAGACACTAACCTGCTCTGTGTTTATAACCACAGAAGAAGACACTAACCTGCTGTGTGTTTATAACCACAGAAGAAGAAGACACTAACCTGCTCTGTGTTTATAACCACAGAAGAAGACACTAACCTGCTGTGTTCATAACCACAGAAGAAGACACTAACCTGCTGTGTGTTTATAACCACAGAAGAAGAAGACACTAACCTGCTGTGTGTTTATAACCACAGAAGAAGACACTAACCTGCTCTGTGTTTATAACCACAGAAGAAGACACTAACCTGCTGTGTGTTTATAACCACAGAAGAAGAAGACACTAACCTGCTCTGTGTTTATAACCACAGAAGAAGACACTAACCTGCTCTGTGTTTATAACCACAGAAGAAGAAGACACTAACCTGCTGTGTGTTTATAACCACAGAAGAAGACACTAACCTGCTGTGTGTTTATAACCACAGAAGAAGACACTAACCTGCTGTGTTTATAACCACAGAAGAAGACACTAACCTGCTGTGTGTTTATAACCACAGAAGAAGAAGACACTAACCTGCTGTGTGTTTATAACCACAGAAGACACTAACCTGCTCTGTGTTTATAACCACAGAAGAAGACACTAACCTGCTCTGTGTTTATAACCACAGAAGAAGAAGACACTAACCTGCTGTGTGTTTATAACCACAGAAGAAGACACTAACCTGCTGTGTTTATAACCACAGAAGAAGAAGACACTAACCTGCTCTGTGTTTATAACCACAGAAGAAGACACTAACCTGCTGTGTTTATAACCACAGAAGAAGACACTAACCTGCTGTGTGTTTATAACCACAGAAGAAGAAGACACTAACCTGCTCTGTGTAACCTGAGCTGAGGGTTGTAAACAGCGTCCAGTAGTTTCCGTTGTCGCTCGTTCTCCTCTTTTGAGCGACAAAGTTGCTCCTCGTACTCTGCTATCGTTCTTTCAAACAGCCCAAATATCTCTTCAGCAGCCGCAGTTAGTCGCTGCTTCACCAACGCTCTCAGCATTTGGACTTTACACATCTTCACACTTTAAAAACACAACAAAGACACTCTGCTAACAGACGTTTCTGCTCGACGCCATCTTGTTCAAACACTGTCAAGTTAGCCACAGGAAAGAGTAGAGCTTCCGGGGCAGCTCAGCTGCTCTCCTTCAAAATAAAAGTCCAGATTACAGACACAAGGTGCAAATAAGGGACCGATCTGTATTTATCAGAGGAGGGTGGCTGTGGTGTGACTCTCCCTGAGTGACTGGGGGAAATCCATGACCCTCCCTCCACCATAATTGAGTTGTTAGATTTTTAAAACTCACCCTTTGATGTTTGAAAGTTAAAAGTTGAAGATGAAAAAAGCCTCAGTTTATTTTGGGGCACATTTGAAATGAGCTGTAGAATTAAATGGTTTTGATAAAATATCACAATTGTATGCTCAGATGTAATTGTTTAGTTTCTTTCTGAATGAAGCTTCGTCCACATGATGTGTCCAAGGACCGTCAGAAATTTGAAAATCCAATGATAATTTCTGTTTGTACCATTTCTGACTGTGATAAATGTGATTATGGCAATTTTTCAAGTAACAAGCCTCAAAACCCACATTTTCTTAAAAAAAAAAGGTTTATCTTAATAATAATAATAATTTTAATAATAATTTCCTTTCTAATTTACAGTTTTCTGACTGATACATGGAAGTTACAATAATATATTTTTTAAAAGAAAACATGCCTTCCACGTTTTCTTTAAAAATCTGCAGTAAAATAAATACAAAATGAATACATTTACAGTTGTATATAAAAAATAAGAACAACATAATTCCCTGCCCCTTCATAAATAAAATTAAATGACGTGTTCAAATGTCCTTCATGTTGTGGCACACTATGGTGTGATCAGAGGAAAACAGAAACATAGGTGGAGTGAATGAAGCAGCTCTTTATTCAGTCCTCTCAGTTTGGGAAACACTCGCTGTTCTTTACTGATTTAACCAACTCAGTTTGAACAAAGACAAATATTTGATGACATTTTCAGAGCTCAGAGAAAACAACTTCACGGTGACCTTTGATACCAAATTCTAATCAGTTCATTCTCATGTCCAAGTGGACGTTTGTGCCAAAAGTGTCATGTTGTAGTAACGTAGAAAGTGTCATGAGGTAACGTCTCATTTTTCCCGCAATATCTCAAAAGGGCCTGAAGGGAATTTCCTCATATATGGCCCCAACATCCACTTGGATCTTTGTGCCAAATTAGAAGAAATTCCTTAGGGGTGTTTTTTTCATCCTGAAGACATAATGCCTCTGGCCACGTCTCCCAGTGGTGCAGATGCGTGAACACCTTGTGGCGGAGAACCAGCTCTGGATGAGTTCCTCCTGAACGTCACCATCATGATGTGACTGTTTGCTTTTCGTTCAGTCTGCGGCTCTTCACCTTCACCTGCTGCAGTCTACGACACACTTGTGGTTTTTAACCTGCGAATGCCACGTGAATCTCTTGCCACAGACACTGCATTGAAACGGTTTCTCCTCGGTGTGGAGCGCCATATGTGTCGTAAGATTGGCCTTTTTTGAAAATCTTTTACTACACACGGAGCAGCTGAACGGTTTCTCCCCAGTGTGCACTCTCATGTGATTCACCAGCGTGCACCGCAGGCTGAAACTCGTGTTACAAACTGTGCAGGTGAACGGCTTCTCTCCCGTGTGAACTCTCAGGTGTGTCGTCAAATTTGAGCTCTTTGTAAAAATTTTACCACAAAACGAGCAGGTGAATGTCTTTTCTCCCGTGTGACGTTTCGTGTGAATCTGCAGATGGTCCTTGCTGCTGAATCTTCTCCCACACTCTGAGCAGCTAAAAGATTTTTTAACCACGTTACATCCCACATCACTGACAGTGTTTTTCAGAGCATTGAAACCTGACTGAGGCTCCCTCCTCTGGTTCAAACCATCGTTACCATCCTCAGCCTCACAGGAGAGTGAAGTCGTCATGGTATCAGGTTGTAAATGTGGATCTGGATGTGAGTTCCTGTCTGGTCCTGGTCCTGGTCCTGGTCCTCCACAGTGGTGTCCCTCAGACTGAGGTTCCTCTTCATCATCTTCACTCTTCACAGGGACAGGAGTGAATGTGAACTTGGTGATATCAGCCTCCTCCAGCCCTTGAAGCTGCTCTCCCTCCTGACTGCTCCACAGTTCCTCCTCTTCCTCTTTAATGTGTGGGGGCTCTGGGTCCTCCTGGTCCACACTGGAGCTCCACTCCTGCTGCTCAGGGGGAACCTCTTCTTTAACCACCAACAGCTGCTGCTGGACCTCTGCACCAAACAGGAAACAGGAAACAGATTGTTGCACATATTGTTTTGTGGATATCATACACAGGGATGCTCAATAAAGCACAGCTCTAAACTCGAAATGGAAATTAAATAAATATTTTAAATTGATAAAGGCACAAATCAAATTATTCAAAACACTGAGAAAACATGTCATGGACTTTCGTCACCAAAAACGTTTTGAATCTTTATGGACTAAAATTTCAACAAAAATACAAAAAAATTTGAATATCACCCAACTAAAATGTTTTGAATTTTCATTAACAATTATTTTTAAATAAATATCAGAGCTGTAGGGCGGCATGGTGGTCTGGTGGTTAGCACTCTCGCCTCACAGCAAGAGGGTTCCTGGTTCGATCCCGGGTGTGGGAGCCCTTCTGTGCCGAGTTTGCATGTTCTCCCTGTGTCAGCGTGGGTTTCCTCCAGGTGCTCCAGCTTCCTCCCACAGTCCAAAGACATGCAGGTTAATTGGTGACTCTAAATTGTCCGTAGGTGTGAATGTGAGTGTGAATGGGGCTGAGGGCAAGTGAGCGAGGGCGACTCAAGGGCTTCATCCAGAGCATGCGGATGTCGTCTCTATGAGAACACATTGGCGTTAGTCTGCGATATGATGAGTAAAACTTAAACTTTTTGAATACTTACTCTCACCAGAGGGCCTGATATGCCTACCTGAACTGTTAAAAGAGAAAGAAAAAGAAAGAAAAAGGCAACGACTGAGCAAAGGCAGACGTGTTTCCTCCGCGCCACCGGCTGCAGCTGATTGAACGGCTGATTGAACACGAGGCCAGACCAAACTTTTACCTGCATCGGACTTCTGCACTGCACCTGTTGGTCAGAGCATTGAACACTTTGAGAGACATGAAAAAAAATCTTCTTCATGAGAATATGCATTCATATGCAAGGAAAGTAATGGAGGACCAGCTGGAAGTTATGGATAAGCTACTGGATTCAGAGGGGCTACCTTCAGAGCCCTCTCCCGAAACGCCAAAAAAGAGACCATCTAAGAAATTAAAGACGCTGATTAGTGAGGAGGACGAGGGGGATGAGCAGGACGAGCAACCTGTGCTCAGCTCGCTTGCTGTCAGTCATGGAACGAGTTGAGAGGATGCAAGAAGAATCCCTCAGACGGCTCCGGTCTCTAGAAATAACTGTTAAAGACAACACAGACACTTTGAAAAACGTTACAGATTCCCTCGAGTTTCTGGGGAAACAGGTGGAGGATGTCACAAAAAAAGCTGACAATCTCCAGGCCAGAGTTGAGTTTCTGGAGAAAGAAAATACAGTGCTCCGCGAAAAATGTAACGACCTGGACGCTTACAAGAGGAGATGGAACCTCCGGGTCACAGGGATCCCTGAGCACACCGGAGAAAACGTTAAGAAGATCGTCAACGACCTCTTCAGCCAGATCTCCCCGGACATCGGTGATCAGCTGCCTCTCTCCGTGGACATCGCGCACAGGCTGGGCCCCGCTCGGAGAGACTCGCTCCAGCCGCCGGATCATCGTCCAGTTCTTGTCACGGTCCCACAGGGACAAGATATGGAAGGACGCCAGAACGTCTGGCCTACTCAAAGAAAGGAACATAAAAATAATGGAGGACCTGACGCACGAAGTTAAAGATGCGAGGAACAAGCTGTGGCCGCTGGTGGAGCAGGCGAGAAAGGAGGAAGGAGAGCAGGCTTCAGAGGTGCTTCACTTATTGAAGGTAAGAGTGACAGTGAAGGACATGTAAGTGTTATCAGACTGTTTCTACACAGTATCGCTGGATGGTGATGAATTACAGACCTACATGATGTGTTAAAGTGGACAGTTTAACTTACAGACTTTGATGAACTGTAATATTATTCCTTTTACACTAACACCTGTGAACGGGTAATGTTGCATATAGGCCTGCTACAATAGAGCGGTGGTGCAGGTAAAAAATTTATTTATTTTTCCCTTTTTTTTTTTTTTTTTTTTCTCTGTTGTTTTGTTTTGCAAGGCTTTAACCGCTGAGTTGATGGGCGACTTCTTCAGTTTTTTAGAGAGATCATAAATGAGTGCTAATATTTGATCTGATGTATTTTTCAATGTTAGCCCAATTTAATTATTATTACTATTTGTTTTTTTTTTTTTTTTTTTTCCTCTCACCTTCTTACTATCTTGGTCCTTTAACTAGGTTAAATTTAAATATAGCCTCCCTTATAGGGGCAATTAAGGTAACGCCTTTCTGTGTTTTCAGTAGTTTTGGTAGTCAAGCCAATATACATTTTGGGAAATTAAATTTAATAAGCCCCTAAGATCTAGACTCATCTGTCATGACACAACAGCAGCTCATATCCTAAGAGAGGATTTTTGAGTGCTTTTCTTTTATTTACTTAATATTGTTCTATTCATTGTTATTAATGTCTTTATCCATTGTTACGTTCAATGCCAGGGGTTAAGAAACAATACTAAGCGCAAAGGCGCTATTTCTTTTAAGAAGCACAAAACTGATTTTTGTTTTATCCAAGAGTCACATTCAGTCCCTGATGACCGAAAATTTTGGAGATCTCAATGGGGTAATGAGTTGTGGCAGGCTCATGAATCTGAACATTCTGCTGGTGTTGCCAACTTAAAGCATACGTTTTCAGGGTCTGTGTTATTGACTACTTGTGATCCCTTAGGCCACTTTATTCTCCAAGTGGTAGACATTGAAAAATTCATAATGGTAACAGTTAACATATATGGCTATAATTCACACAATGAGAATGATTTGCTACTGGATACATTAGAAAACCATATTCAGAATGCTTCAGATAAATTTCCTATCTCAGGTATTGTAGTAGGGGGAGACTTTAACATGATACTTGATCATAACTTGGACTGCTGGCCTCAACGTAACTCTACTGCAGTGAATGAAAACCTGAAAGTCTTCATGCAAAGATTTAATTTAATTGATGTGTGGAGGTACCATCATCATAACACCAGTAACTTTACATGGAGTAATAGAAATGCCTCCAGGAAATCGCGACTAGACTTTTGGTTAGTTTCAAATAATTTAAACATTGATAAAATCTCAGTTAACATTATTACAACACCACTAACTGATCATAATGCTGTCTCCATATTTATACCTTTGCACTCTGCCTCCACAAAGATATTTAGGAACGTTTACTGGAAGTTGAATTGTTTTCTTTTGAAACATGAGACTGTTAAGTTAGGCATAAAGAGAATAATAGTAGAATTTTGGAATAAAGCAAATGTAGAAAATGTTTATGGTGGCAATTGGGAACTGTTGAAATTTAAAGCAGCCCAATATTTAAGGAAATATGGTAGCATCTTTTCTAAAAATCAAAGGTTAGAGGAAGAGAAAGTGGTCTCTAAAATAATATCATTATCCCAGAAAAGTCCTGCTGATATGTCAGAAAGCGATCATGCTGACTTGATCTCAGAGCAAATTAAACTAAATGAAATCTATTTACATAAGGCTAAAGGTGCCTTTGTAAGATCAAGAAAGAAATGGATCGAAGAAGGAGAACAGAATTCGGCGTATTTCTTTAATCTAGAAAGAAATCACGGGAAGCTCAACTTAATCCACCAACTTAACATTAATGGTGATATAACTGATGATCCCAGTAGAATAGCAGCCTTTTGCTCCAACTTTTACAGTGAGCTATATAAGACAGAATATTGTCATCAGTCAGCAACTTCATTCTTTAATTCTCTGAGTAACGTTACTAAAATTACTGAAGAGGACAAAGAGATGTGTGATGAAACTATAACTTTACAAGAAATCACTCATGTAATTAAACACCTCAAACTTAACAAATCTCCGGGAGGTGATGGGCTTTCTGCTGAATTCTATCAAACATTTGTTGAAGATTTAGCCCCTTTTCTACTTAAGGTATTTTTAGAAAGTGTGGAACAAGGAGCTCTACCTCCTACACTAATACAAGGCCTGATTACGTTGATTCCGAAACCTAAAAAAGACCACCTTCTTATTGATAACTGGCGACCTATCTCTTTACTCAATACTGACTATAAGATCTTTGCTTCTGTACTTGCCAAACGACTTAAAAATGTTTTGGATCCAATTATTGATGAGACACAATCAGGCTTTATGAGGAAGAGACATATCTCTAATAATATTCGTCTTGTTTTAGATTTGATTGATTACTCCTTTCTTTGCTCTGTGATAGCTTTATTTTCTTTCTAGATTTCTATAAAGCATTTGACACCGTGGAACATAATTTTATTTTTCAAACAATTAATCTATTTGGATTTGGTGATTTTTTCTTTAAAGCTGTTAAAACTTTGTACGCTAATGGTAACAGCTCCCTTAGACTAAAAAGCGGGACTTCCCCAAGATTCAATTTACAGCGGGGCATCCGACAGGGTTGTCCCGCATCCCCATATCTATTTATTTTATGCACTCAACTACTTTCTACACACATCAAAAATAGCTCGCTAAAAGGAATCTTTATTGCAGACAGAGAAATTATAATTAGTCAGCTGGCTGATGATACCACATTATTCTTAAAAAATGCTTCTCAAGTTCCCATTGCTATCCATACAATAGGCTTGTTCTCTGCAGCCTCTGGACTCGCTTAAACTTGAAGAAATGTGATTTGTTTCCTCTTAAGAACTGGGCAGAGTCATTTGTTTACAACATATCTGTCAAAAACAAGGTCACTTACCTTGGAATCACCATTGTTAAAAGTCAGACAGACAGGTGCTCTGAAAATTTTGATCTGATAATTGATAAGACAAGGAAAAAGCTAAACCAATGGCTTCAAAGGGATTTATCCTTGAAAGGTCGAATACTGTTAACAAAAGCAGAAGGACTGTCTCGTCTTACTTATGCAGCTATTCCCCTGTCTGTTGATAAGCAAATTTGTAGTGCCATTGATAAGCTGTTATTTAATTTCATTTGGAAAAACAAGACGCATTATGTGAAAAAATCGGTTATTATGAACACTTATGATTCTGGTGGGTTAAATTTTCTTGACTTTACTACATTGAATAACACTTTTAAAATTAACTGGATAAAGCAGTTCTTACATAATCCTACATCCATTTGGAATTTTATACCCAAGTTTGTTTTCTCTACCATTGGTGGCCTTGAGTATGTGTTATTATGTGACTATAAAATAGAAAGACTTCCTCTTATTTTATCCAACTTTCATAAAGAAATGCTGTTGGCATGGTCGTTAATCTATAAACATAACTTCTCTCCACATAGATGTTTTATCTGGAACAATCAACATATCAAATACAAAAATAAATCTCTGTTCCTTAATTCATGGTTTGATAAGAACATAATTTTAGTCACCCAACTGCTCAACGATAATGGGAATTTGCTAAATTATACAGAATTTCTCATAAAATATGGTATTCCTGTTACCCCAAAAGACTTTGCAATTGTAATGGATGCTGTTCCTCTGGTATCCTAACTCTGTTAAGAGGTGCTGGAAATCCAGTTTGTCCTCCTTTAGACCCAATTTTAACGACAGTGGGGCATATGTGTTTCTCCGTTACACCTAAAAAAAGGAATTATCTTATTAGATCACTGTTTCAATCTGATAACACCTCTACCCCATATGTCATGCAATACTGGTCTAATATTGTTAATGATCTGAACTGGACCCAGATATGGAATCTCCCCTACAAATACTTAATTACAAATAAAGTGAGAGAAATATCCTACAAGATAATCCATAGATACTACCCTGCCAAACAGAATTTGTTAAAATTTAAGAAGGATTTATGTGTGAACTGCTCTTTCTGTGACTCTGAACCTGAAACTGTGTTTCACCTGTTTTGGCATTGTCACTTTACTGCCACCTTCTGGAAAGAAGTAATATGGTACATCTCATTGAAGCTTGTCCCAGATTTCTCTTTATTTTGTAAGAATATTTTTTTTGGAATCTATGATGTCAAGAGTATGAAACAGAATGAACTGTATATTATAAATTTGTTAATATTATTAGGAAAATATCACATACACAGAGCTAAATTTAGTCATTCCAAACCCTGTTTTGTGGTGTTCCAAAAGGAAATGGAACAGTACCTGCAAAGCATTTGTGACTCTAATAACAAGAAAGCGATGAGAACATATAATTTGTGCACCTTATTCTCTGTATTTATGTAATAGCCCACCCCCTGGCTACTGTACTGTATACTTGTTTCGATTGAAGACTCGTTAATAAAGAAAAAAAAAAAAAAAAAAAAAAAGAGTGTGAATGGTTGTTTGTCTCTATGTGTCAGCCCTGTGATAGTCTGGTGACCTGTCCAGGGTGAACCCTGCCTCTCGCCCGATGTCAGCTGGGATAGGCTCCAGCCCCCCCACGACCCTCAAGAGGATGAAGCGGTTAGAAGATGAATGAATGAATGAATGAATGAATGAATGAATGAATGAATCAGAGCTGTATGTCTACATTCATTTATTTGTATATTAATTTATTTCAGTATAACAGATAAGATTTTGCTGCTATAAAAATGACTGAAATTAGATGAATAGATTTATAACTTATTAGATTAACCTTTGTTAATAAAGTTTTCCTTTGGCGACAGAATTTGCAGTTGAAAGGCAGTAAAAAATAACATTGCAATACTCAGCATCTCAAAACATGTTAGAAATCACAGTAATATTATATTTTGTTATTTTAGTATCGTGATAATATCGCACCACGGGTCCTCAGGTGTTTCCCACCCTGATGTACAATCATTTTATTGTATTCTACGTTAGTATGTCACAATAGCATGAAAAACAAGGAGTTATAACAAGAAAAGGAACTCATGACAACGAGGGTGGTTCCTGGTTATAAGAACAAACGTCACGTCCTGTTGGCAGCAGTAACAATAAACATAAAGGTGTCTCCTCACCTGTGGTGTGTCTGTGGATCAGAGTCCTGTCAGAGTCCTGCAGCAGCCTCCCCACCTCCTCCTCATACTCTGATAATGTCCTCTCAAACAGCCCGCAGATCTCCTCAGCTGCTGCTCTCAGTCTCTGGGTGACAACAACTCTCAGCAGCTGGACTTTAGACATGTTCACCCAACTTCCTGTCCAAATAAGCCTCCCTTAATGTTTGTTCTCTGACTGACAAGGAGCTGCTCGTTTCAAGCTAGCATGCTAAGCTAACTTCTCTCTCGGTTTGTATACTTCCGGGGCGATGACAGAGAGGACAAACACTCAGAGCAGATGAAACTCAAACACGACACACAGAGCAAATGTCATTTTCCTTCAGCTGTGAGTCAGTTACATTTTGTAAAGGGACAAAACGTCGCTACAGAGTCGACCTCTTCAGTGGGCCGCCATCTTGTTCTGACAGTTAGCCCCAGAGAGGAGAAGTTCTTCCGGGGCAGACCTTCAAAATAAAACCGGAGCATGGCTTTCTTCTTCTTCTTCTTCTTCTTCTTCTTCTTCTTCTTCTTCTAATTATTATTATTATAATAGATAAATGAGACAAAAATAAAATAATAAAATAATAAATACATTTCTAAAATAAAATCAAGTATTAAATATTAAGTACAAATTGAATAAATAAATGAAATAAAAATAATCCTCTTCCTCTTTTGGGTTTCATGGCAGGTGGCACACACACACATACATACATACATATATATATACATATATGTATATATATATATATATATATATGTATGTATGTATGTATACACACACACACACACACACACACACACACACACACACACATATATATACACATGTATATAATAAAAAAGGTAACATGAAAATAAAAATAATAAAATAAATAACTAAATAAAATAAAAAAAATAGATATTATGGAAATAAAAATAGAATTTGAAAATAAATAGAATCGAAATAAAATTAAATTAAATTAAATGAAAGATAAAAAATAAAATATGAATTTAAAAATAAATATAACAGAAATTAATCAGTTCAGTTACTTTCAGATATTGGAACAGTTTTCCTACACTGATGTCAAATACATTTTTAAACTGAATTTTTCTATCTCAGCTTCCTGATTTCTCTCTTTAATTTTCCATGTTCTCGAGAGTATTTCTGGAATGTAAAACTACATGTTCCACTGATTCCTCTGCTTTACAGTGCTCTCATGATCCAGATGGACGTTTGTATATCAAGTGTAATGATTTCTTAAGTCCAACTCTTCACCTTGTTAAAACGTTCTCTTCTTTAGTGCATCTCTTAGCTGTACTCACTGCGTCTACTTCTTGTTGTATTGCGTACAGGTGTCGTCCTGTGTTTCTAGTGTCTCAAATGTGCTGCCACTTTTTAATGATGTTTCTTTTGATAATTCATTTTGCTTTTGCTTTACAAAGTGATATGTCCATAATCTCTTCATGTTTCAGAGCCTGTTTGCTTATGAATCAGCAGTTTCATCGCCCTTAACTCCTCTGTGAGCTGGAATCCACATAAATGTTATATTCATATAAATATTCACATTTTTAAATCTGTACAATGTTTAATCTGTTCCATTAACTATATCCTGCCGACTACTAAATGCAAATGATTGTATGTAGAGTAGTTGAAAGACACTTGCCCAAACTATATAACAATATGAGAGATAGGGATAAATCAGACTATAATAAAGAGTTAGGAGACATTTTGCGAAAACATTATGACCAACCCTTAATATTACACTAACAGATTTATGGATTTTCTTGTATTAACCCAGTTGTTTTGTTCTCTTCAATTAAAACTCTCATCAAGAAAAATGCCCCAAAATTTTGTACTGAACAGTTGAGGACTCTGAAAAAACTAAATTATAATTTTCAATAAATCTTTAGAGTAGGGGTTTTTTTTGCCACTGAAAATAATTAATTTAGATTTTAAACCAGCATCAGCTTCCTTCATCAATTAGTCAAAATTTAAATTGGAGAGACCAGGGGTTGTATCATCTGCAAACATTATCAGGAAAAGAATATTTGAGACATTCGATAAATCATTTATATAGATGAGGAAAAATAATGGCCCGAGAATGGAGCCCTGCGGGACCCCACAGGTTAAGCTGGCCTTGCTGGAATAGCATCCCTTAACACAAACAACTCACTTCTTTCAGTGACATAATTATCTAATGATTTGTATGTAGCATCATGAAAAACATCATGAAAACACAGATAAGAAAAGATAGACTTTACTGTCCCAAAGGAATTTGTCTTGGATACATGTGGTACCTGCCATTAAAAGACACATGAAAGTTTAGACATGCAGTTCCTACATATACATGTATGTACAAACAGATCTGATTTAAAGGGCCAGTGTGTAATATTTGCTATGGTTTATTGTCAATCTGAATCTGAATCTGAATATTCTACCCATTAATATGTTTATATAAGTGTATAATCGCTATAAAATAAAATTCGTTTGGTTTTCGTAGTCTTATAATTATGCTTTTATATATATATATATATATATATATATATATATATATATATATATATATCAAGGGCCCCCCGTGTCAGCGTGGGTTCTCTCCGGGCACTCCGGCTTCCTCCCACAGTCCAAAGACATGCAGGTTAATTGATAACTCTAAATTGTCCGTAGGTGAGAATGTGAGTGTGAATGGTTGTCTGTCTCTATGTGTCAGCCCTGTGATAGTCTGGTGACCTGTCCAGGGTGAACCCTGCCTCTCACCGATGTAGCTGGGATAGGCTCCAGCCCCCCCGCGACCCTCAAGAGGATGAAGCGGTTAGAAGATGAATGAATGAATGAATGAATCAAGGGCCTTGCTTTAGAGAGGTCGCCATCTTGCGCCGCCATGTATGTACGGCAGATCGAGCGGACAGTCCAGCCAGCCGGAGAACGCATTTCGTGTGTATAAATAAACCAACGAAGACAGCGGAAGGAAGGAAGGAAGAAGGAGGAGGAAACAGCAGAGATCATTAGTAGTTCGTCGATAGAGAGTTATTGCTCTGCCAGTCTGTCTTGCTATTTGTTGTTGTCGGTTTGTATGTTTGTTGTTGTTTGTTGCATTGCTTGTTTTGTTTTTTGCTGATGTTGCATTGTCCGTTCTGCTGCATGTGTGCGCTATTTTTGCTGTTGCTGTGCTGCGTGATGCTGCTCTCTGTTAGCCACTTTATGCTATTTGTCCCTTATGTGGTGCACGTTGTAGGTGTTGCTGTTTCTTTTACCTTTTGATACCCCTCTAATCCCTGTCCCCTTCTCCTCAAGAGGCTCTTGCCAGGCTGCCATTGTAAATAAGAATTTGTTCTGAATGACTTGCCTGGTTAAATAAAGGTTAAATAAAAGCTCAGACTGGCCTGATGTGCTCTCTCCTCGTGGTTCTGGTTCATAGCTGAGCTACAGAGTTTTCAGTGAGCTGAAGTCTCTCAGTGTTTTTTTTTGGGAGGCCAGTAAAAAGTGTGTTAGAGTAGTCGAGTCGGCTTGAGATAAACCATGAATCAATTTCTCAGCATCTTTTTCATTTAGAAATGGTCATACCTCAGCGATGCCTCTGAGGTGGAAAAATGATGCTGTTGTCACCTTGTTAACGTGGCACTTGAAGCTCAGATGTGAATCAAAGATCACACCAAGATTTGTCACTTTAGATTTAATCCAGAGGTTAAATTCCCAGATTATTAAGCAGCATTTCTTTTCTGTTCAGTTTTTATTTCATTTAACTTTAAGAAATGATTGCTCATCCATGTATTTATTGCCAAAAGACATATAGCGATGGAGTTGATAGCTGCAGCATCATTTGGCTCAGCAGAGATGTCGTGTCATCTGAGTAAATGTGGAAACAGACATTGTATTCTCTAATGATGTCACCAAGTGGCAGCATGTACAGTGAGAATAAAAATGGATCCAAAACAGAGGTCATGTTTCTCAGACACATGATCTCCAAGACTGACGTAAAACTTTTGAACCAGTTTAACACACAGTCTAAAAGACCAACCATTTTTCAAGACTAATTAAGAGTCACAGTCAACCATATCAAATGCTGTGCTTTGGTCTAAGATGACGAGAACTGAGACTTTAATCAGAGTTTGGTCTGTGGTGGCTGATTATGTGAGGAAGAGCAGTTCTGGTGCTGTGGTGTGTCCAGAAGCCTGATGAAAGTCCTCCAGGATACTATTCTCTTTAAGAAAGGAATTTATTTGCAAAAATGTTCTTACTGATGAATGGAAGGTTGGCTGTCGACCTGCAGCTGATCAGGGCATTTCCATTTAGGTTGTGTGTCTTTAGTGTGGGTTTGAAGACTTGTATTTATAACCTTCAGGATGTGACTTGAAACACTGTCAAACACCTGCTTAAAAATGTAATTGAGAATCTGCACTACCTTCTGATCTGACTGACAACTGAAAGACGGGATGAGAATTTGGGATTCATAATATGATGTCATCGACATGAACAGATATTTTCTCATAGTGTAAATTAGATGATGGCACATACTGACTGTTGATCTCATGATAACTCTGACAGTAGTAAACTGCTGCATCTTCAGCCTGAACTCCACTGATGGTCAGAGCGAAGTCAGAGTTTGATCCACTGCCTGAAAAACGATCTGGAATCCCTGACATCCTCTCATTGGTGTTGCTAATCAGCAGTTTAGGAGTTTCTCCATGTTTCTGTTGATACCAGTTTAAACAGTAAGCACTGCTACAACCCCAAACCTGCTGACTGGTCCTACAGCTGATGGTGACGGAGCCTCCCAGAGCAGAGCTCACTGCTCCAGGCTGAGTCACTGTGACCTGACCTCTGGACTCTGAGGATACAGAGACAAAAACATAAAGCAGCGTCATGGTTTTGTGGTCTTCATTTCAGAGGGACGGATGTTGATAGAGGAGAGGAGTTTGATTCTCTGGACTTTACCTGTGAAGCAGCAGCAGAGGAGAGTCCAGATGAGGACGGAGGTCAAAGTCATGTTTTTGATGAAGAGGAGGATTTCTGTGGCTTCTGTTGTCATGAAGGACAGCTGTCAGTCATCCAGTGTTCAACTCTCAGGACTATAAACTCTCCCAGAGCACTGGAGCATGGTGCTGCTGATGCAAAGTGGCTCTCTATGGAAATGCTCTGACTGACTCCAACAGGGACTTGGATTACTCTGATGATGCTGTTTATCAATGGATCAATACATTTATCAGAGGACTGATCAGGAATGTGTCACTCATCATTTACATGTGGATTTGCTTTGATGACTGCAGAAAGATTTTCTTTCACAACGTCTTCTGTCTGGTTTCATTTAATGTGAGAGGATCAATTTTACTTTCAGACAAATTTAACAATAAAGATGTAAAAAATTAATTCTGAAACATTGTGACACTGATTGATAACTATAATGTTAAATAGTAAATTCTTTTCAAAGAGGAAGTGTTGTTGTTGAGTTTGTTGTCTTCAAAGTCAGAGAGCCGTGTCTCTGTACAGTCAGAGGTTTTTGTCACGACTCAATCAGTTTGTATCACTGTGGTTGACTTTTGGTGGAGGAACCAGACTGGATGTTGGAAGTAAGTTCAATCTTTAACAAATTTTATTGAGTTACAAGAAACATTTTCTTTTTTGCCTCTGTTACTTGTCAAGAAAATGAAATTGGTGGTTTTACATTTTAACTTGTAATTTTTGGCCAGCTGTTGTGTATGAAACAAAGTGCACTTTGTTTTTTAAATGAAATGATAAATATAACTACCATAATAACTCAGTGGAGCAGAGAGTCATGTGTTTGAATTTTTAGATTAAAGTTGGAATTTGAGGACTTGTAGTTGAAGTTTTGTCAGACAAAGTCAGAGAGCCGTGTCTCTGTACAGTCAGAGGTTTTTGTACGACGACTCAATCAGTTTGTATCACTGTGGCGCACGTTCGGTGGAGGAACCAGACTGGATGTTGGAAGTAAGTTTCTGCAGAAATATTTAATCAGTCAAGGTTTTAATTTCAGTGTCTGAATATTTGTAGTAGATATAAGTTTCCATTGGACTGATCTAAATCACTCTCATTGTTCATTTCTCCTCTTTAACCTTGAAGTTGAACTCAAAGCAGTTTCACTGAACTTCTCTTTAAACATTCAGCTGAATTTGTGAAATGTGAACAACTTAAACTGTAGGAAAGATTAAAGAACAACACTCGTACTTTATACATGTTTTAAATTCAGCCTTTAAAACTGTTTTGAAGTTGAGTTGAAATGATTTCAAACCCTGAGAATGAAGCAGAAATGCTGCCAAATCTCTGATCTTGTAAAATGGCTCAAATTGTCTTTTAACCTCAGTTTGAAATAATGTTGACTCTTCTCTGATGCTATTTGTATTTTTCAATCTGTCTGATGAACAATTTCAATTTGGTGGTGAGTTATTTTTGGCTGATAATGTCCTTTAACAGTGGATCTGATTGACTTTTGTCCTGTTGAGAGTTTGGACTGTAAATATGTTTGTATAAATGTACCAGGACTTTGAACTAAAGAATATATGAGTGAAAATATATTCAGTGTTGATACTGAAGCTGTGAATCTTTTATTTCCAGTGTAGTTTGATATCTCTCAGGTCATATGAGGACTCTTTCTGTGCTGATATGCATGAGAGGTTTCTGAAAGGGAAGTGAAACAATGTGTGAGTGAGTGAGTGAGTGAGTGAGTGAGTGACTGGTGGAGCAGAAACACCATCTGACAGAAACTCCTTCAAGGAGAAAATCCACTCTCACACAGTAAAGGTGTCCAAGTGTCTGGTGTTTGATTGACAGCTGTGTGGTCCCTGTCCTCTAAGCTGATTGGTGTCTCCTAGGTGATGTCCGTCCCACCCTGACGGTGCTGCCCCCCTCCAGAGAGGAGCTGCAGCAGGGCAAGGCCACGCTCATGTGCCTGGCCAACAAGGGCTTCCCCTCAGACTGGAGTCTGGCCTGGAAGGTGGACGGCAGAAGCAGCAGCAGCAGCAGCAGCTGGGAGGAGAGCAGGAGCCCCGGGGTGCTGGAGAAGGACGGCCACTACAGCTGGAGCAGCACCCTGAGGCTCCCTGCAGACCAGTGGGGGAAGGTGGGCTCTGTGACCTGTGAGGCCACCCAGGGCTCCCAGACTCCGCTCTCAGAGACACTGAGGAGAGACCAGTGTTCCCAGTCCTGACCTGACTCACTGGGACTCTGCTACTGGTTTGACTCTGCTACTGCTCTCACTCTGCACTCTGGAACTATCTCTGTCTTTCATTTCACATCTTTCAATAGCAATATTTACCAGCTTGTTGCAATGTTTCAATATTATTTCACTGTTTCCACATAATAAAGACGTGTTCATCAAATCACTTGTTTTCATCTTTATTATGATCAAAGTGTCTGAATGATTTTCTCTTCATAGTAACAGTAACTTTATTAAATCCAGAGGAAAAATAAGCTGATAAAGATCCTGTAAGTTCTCTGTGATGAATTCAGAAAGAAAGTTTCAGAATATATGAAATAGGTCTATTTTTACTGAACATTTTAAGAGTTCATAAACTCAGACAAAACTCCTCATTATTGTTTGATTAGTACAAACAGTGATGGTAGTAGTATAAGTCCATCATCTGTTGTCACAATGGATATGAATGCCTTCATGACTGTAAAACTTATTCTGCTATAGTCATTACAGATTTGTCTGTAATAATAAACCTTTGGAACAAAACCCATGGTAGGAACATTTCAATGATAAATTATCCAATCAGCTCTCATTACTGAAGTGTCTTTATAGTAAGGACTGTAATATTGTAATTACTTCAGGTGTCTCCAAAGAACATGCATTATTATTTGAATTAAACTAAAAAAGTCAGAAAAGTGTTTGTTAAATCTGAAATAAATAGCAGTATATCATCTGCATAGAGAGAAATAAAATGAGTTTGATCTAGAAATTTAAACTGGGAAATATTTATATACTGTTTCTGCTGAAGAACCACAAAGAGAAATAAAGAGATGACAAAAGAACAGAATTAAAATGTGACTGATTTACATACTCCATTAATTGTTTTTGGTGTAATCTATAAAATACATATTTTTGTTGGAATACAAAACACACAAAATGGCTGAATTATGTTGTCCACATAAGTAATTGCACAACATGACAAAACATTGATATCAACTGTTGTTATTTATTTAAAAAATGAGTTCCTTAAAGATCCAATGAAAAATGGTAAGATTTTTAATATATAATATTTACATTCATACATTCATGTGTTATCATACTCTATGAATTAAATTATTATTATTCTATTATGAATCATGAAATTATTCTTCAACAGAGTTTAGCTTTGATGTGCAGCAGAATGTTAAAGGCCTGAATAACTAAACTATACATAGTGTTTATTTACAGTATATTTAGATAATAAATGTTATAAGTGAATTATTCTTAACTGCATTTTTTGTTCTGAGTAAAACTTGTGTTGTTTTAGTTTCAGTGCAGCTGTTGAGTCAGATCAGTTCCTCTCCAGCTGAGGGAGGTTTTTGTACGACGTTGTATCACTGTGTGAACGGGTAGCTGTAACTCTGCTGACAGTAGTAAACTCCTGAATCTTCAGCCTGAACTCCTCTGATGGTCAGAGTGAAGTCAGTCCCAGATCCACTCCCACTAAAACGATCTGAAACTCCAGACTGACGAGTTGTAGCTGAATAAATCAGGAGTTTAGGAGCTTCTCCAGGTTTCTGAAGGTACCAGTGGAGATTGCCATAAACATTTGAACTGGTTTTACACCTGATGGAGACAGTTTGTCCTGGAGCAACAGACTGAGATCCAGGAGACTGAGTCAGGATGATTTCTCCTGATGAATCTGAAAACATGACAAAGAGGAGAAGGGTTATTGAGACAGATGCAGCTTGCAGAAAGATGATCAACATCCAAACAGAAGAGTCTCATTTCTTTAACATGGAGAATAGATGGAAGAAGGTAAATGCTGCTTGTTTCAGTGTTTCTCCATCAGAGCAGAACATCATTGTGGTGAACCTGGTTGCATCCTGAAGCAAAGTTTTCAGACAGAAGAGAGTCTCACCCTGAACAAGGAGCCCCAGGGTGGCCAGCAGTAGAATCAGTGACATCATCATTGTGCTGCCGGCGTGTCAGTGGCTGTGAAAGGCCTGGACAGCCACTGATCAACACTGGCCTCTTAACGGCTGGGAGCAGAGAGGCAGGACACATATGCAAACACACAGAGTCAGTCAACTGGAGCTGTCCTCAACATATCAGGCTGTTTACTTTGGCTGACAGCGTTTCCTCACATATTTACATATTTATATGGTAGCCCGGTCTTTTTTGACTTCCTCTTATTATTTAGAAATTCTGTTATGGAAAATTTTCACACTAGATTTACCTCAACTTTTTGATATCCAACCATGTTCCCTGGTTTCTCCCCACATGTGTCATGTCTTGTGTTGATTCCTGCCTTTGTGTTTTCCTGCTTTGTCACGATTTGTTTCACCTGTCCCTCATTAGCCTTGGTGTCACCTGTCCCTTGTAACACCCTGCTTCTCCTGTGAATTCAGTCTGTGTTTCTCCTTTTCATTGTCACATTATCTGCATTTGATGTTGATGTCTCTTGTCCCTCATGTTTCTCACGTCTTCATGGTTTGTTCCTTTATCAGCTTTTTATGTCCCTGTACATATATTTTTGTTTTAGTCTGCATTATGTATTGATATGTTTGACCTGATTCTTCTTCTCTGAGGAGCTGTTGCAGGTCGACCTGAGAACCTCCCTCCACGTGATCATGTGACCTCCATTATCTAATAAATTCCTTACTGGGCCACTCCCACCCTCTGTCTCTCCTCCTTAGCTTAGTGAATATTAGGCAGGTTCTGGGGGATTGCTTTTGCTTGTGCTCTCAAACACAGGCCTGCTGTAGTTCTGTGGTTTGACAGTGGGAGATTAGTTAAGTTAGGTTAGTAAGTAGTAGCTTGGCTATATGTGGTGAACCTAACATTTGCTGTACAACTTGATGGGTGAGGTTTAGGCCTGTCTTTGTGCATGTGGCTTTGATAGCCAACTTAGTAGTTGTTCAGTGTAGGAGAGGCCTTTAATATGGCCTCCCTTGATGACTTTATTGAGACACCCTCAGAGGAGTTGGTTGATCAGTTTACCAGAGATCAGCTGCTGAAACTTGTTCATTATTATCAAGATTACTCCTGAGTATAAACACGTAAAGGAAAGTATTTAAAATGTTCTCAAAGCTACCTTGACTGACCATGATATTTTCAAGACCACAGGCCTCAACTGAGCCTGCCGTTTTGCTGGTTGATCCTTCCAAAGATTCCTCAAATCTGTCTCCTTCACTGTCAGATGCTGCTGTTCAGTTGGGTTAAAAGAGCTGGTGTTACAGGAAACAGTTGAACAAATGCTGTTGGAACATGAGCATTTCCTTAAGGAGCTAGAATTTAAACATTTTTGCGTTACCGAGCTTGGCCGAGTCTGAGCCATCTGGCATTGTTAACAATAGCAGGCTGGTTCCACCATTCATGGAGAAGAATGTTGAAGTATATGCCAGGCTTGGACACTGCTTCTCCAAAGTGTGTTGGTAGAAAAGGCTCAGGAAGGTGATTCTGCTTTGAGCCTTCAAGAAAGATGAGCATTATGATAAAGTTAAAAATGCTGTCCTCAAGGCTTATGAGCTGGTTCCTGAGGCCTATAGCCAACAATTCAGGAGCCTCAGTAAGCCTGATAAGCAAACTTAGGTGGAGTTTACTAAGGAAAAAGTAACACTTTTCAATCGATGGTACTGATCGCAAAACAGAAAGCAGAAGATTTGACATGGTTGATCTTGAACAATTTAAAAACTGTCTGCCTGATGTAATCTGCACATATGTTAATGAGCGGAGTGTCAACAACTGAAAAGGCTTCTGTTTAGCTGATGAATTCATGTTGTCTCATAAGACTAACTTAAATAAAGTGCAGGATGAGCCAAAGAGACAATGTGCTCGCAGATGCACTCTCAAGGTCGTGAGTATAATCAGTGTTATTGATTCAAGGGATTTGCATGTTTGCTTATTTAAAAGATGCCTCATATCAACCTGCTTATGGGAGGGGATGTTATGTATTGATGTTTGACCTGATTCCTCTTCTCTGAGGAGCTGCTGCAGGTCGACCTGAGAACTTCTCTCCACATGATCATGTGACCTCTGGCATCTAATAAATGCCCTTTACTGGGCCACTCCCACTCTCTCTCAGCAGCACTGCTGTCCACCACCATTTGCCTCCTTTGTTCTTTTATTTTGTTAGATTCAGTTGTCAATATACTTTATTTAACTAAGCATACTTGATTTGATTTATATTCAAAATGTGATTCAGAGATGCCTGGATATCTGTACTACCATCTAGACCTGATTAATAACTGAGGGAAGGGATGTAGATTTTGTGCTAAATAACAGGACAACATCGGCATCGAAGGTTAGTTTTTTGTATGTTGTTTTTGTGCGACTCTTTTTCACTGTGTGAACACACACTGACTGTTGACATAGTGATAACTCTGACAGAAATAAACTGCTGCATCTTCAGTCTGAACTCCACTGATGGTCAGATTGATGGTCAACATAGTGATCTCCATAAACAGCTCATTCTAAGACAATGAAAACACAATGATTCTTATTTTCAGGTGATTATACATTGAATAAAACATACTAAATTTCTGCTGATATATCCTCTTCATTCCTATATTCTGGACTTTTTAAGCAACTTTGTGCTGCTCACCTAACCTGGAAATACAGATGCCCCACCCCCAGCAAATTCTAATTTGCTCTGCAGGGGGATCTGGCCCCGACGAGCAGAGCCCGCTGAATCGCCTATCAGACCAATCAGATCAGTCTATCTGACAGAGGCGGGCTCTGGGCGGGCGTAACATGATGAGGACAGGGCTGCAAGTCTAAAAGTAAACAGCCAAGATGGCAGATGCCAAAGGACCGCGTCCATTCAATTTAGCTTTGGAAGAAACACTAAGCCAACTACACTTATCTTTTTCCTTGAGAGAGGAACAGAAGACTGCCCTAGAAGCCTTCACTTGCAGGTAGGACGTTTTTGCCATTTTGCCGACGGGATACAGCAAAAGCATAATATATCAGTTACCTCCACTGGTCGGCAAACAAATGGGGCTTAGAGCAATGAATACATCACCTTGTTTTTTGTTCTGATTGGCTATCGTGCTATCCAGTTGTGTGCAGGGGCATTTAATATGCCTCAGTTAGCGCTGCCCCTTGGGTAGGAAGGGTGTATTGGTGAGGGCCAGACTCAAAATCTTTCTAGATTTGAGTCTGGATTTCCAGGCTACTGCTCGCCATCAGAGATGGAAAACAAAAACTGAGTGAAACCACCTCTGACACAGAATAAGATGGGATCATCCCATTATGAAAAATAAAGTCAATCAACCAATCAATCAATCAATCAATCAATCAATCAATTTTATTGATAAAGCCCAATATCACAAATCACAATTTGCCTCACAGGGCTTTACAGCATACGACATCCCTCTGTCCTTATGACCCTCACAGCTGATCAGGAAAAACTCCCCAAAAAACCCTTTAACGGGGAAAAAAAACTGTGAAAGTGAACTGTGTTTCACTGAATCAACACAAGATGTGACTTTCCTGTACTGTTGGGCACTGAACTGTGAGAACGAGCATAATGTGAGCGAGTTCACTCAGATCAGGTCAGGACAATTATCTTTGGCAGGGACATGTCCCTACCGCCCATGTGCAAACATACACCCCTTAGTCAACAAAGTGAAGTTGAGGTGATGTTCCATGCATGCCCTACCAGGGAAGCAAAAATGTTTTCTCACATATTGTCATATGCATGTTGAGTTTGTTTGATAGACATCGAGCTGAGCAAACAGCCTGCAGATTTACATTTGGAAAGAAGAATTTCTGTATGTGTTCTGACCTGAAAATATGCTTTGGAAATAGAAAATTAGATGATTTTTTGTGTTTGTTACACATCTTCAGTGAAGTGTATCAGTCTCTGCAGTAGCTTCCAGCTGCAGCAGTCACTTCAGTTTCTGTTCAGTCTGACTGAGGGAGGTTTATGTACGACGCTTTTTCACTGTGTGAACACACTCTGACTGTTGATCTCATGATAACTCTGACAGTAGTAAACTGCTGCATCTTCAGCCTGAACTCCACTGATGGTCAGAGTGAAGTCAGAGTTTGATCCACTGCCTGAAAAACGATCTGGAATCCCTGATGCTCGAGTGCTAGTTATATAAATGAGCAGTTTAGGAGTTTCTCCATCTCTCTGTTGGTACCAGTGCAAGTAGCTCCCACCATAAACCTGCTGACTGGTCCTACAGCTGAAGGTGATGGAGCCTCCCAGAGCAGAGCTCACTGCTCCAGGCTGAGTCACTGTGACCTGACCTCTGGACTCTGAGGATACAGAGACAAAAACATAAAGCAGCGTCATGGTTTTGTGGTCTTCATTTCAGAGGGACGGATGTTGATAGAGGAGAGGAGTTTGATTCTCTGGACTTTACCTGTGAAGCAGCAGCAGAGGAGAGTCCAGATGAGGACGGAGGTCAAAGTCATGTTTTTGATGAAGAGGAGGATTTCTGTGGCTTCTGTTGTCATGAAGGACAGCTGTCAGTCATCCAGTGTTCAACTCTCAGGACTATAAACTCTCCCAGAGCACTGGAGCATGGTGCTGCTGATGCAAAGTGGCTCTCTATGGAAATGCTCTGACTGACTCCAACAGGGACTTGGATTACTCTGATGATGCTGTTTATCAATGGATCAATACATTTATCAGAGGATTGATCAGGAATGTGTCACTCATCATTTACATGTGGATTTGCTTTGATGACTGCAGAAAGATTTTCTTTCACAACGTCTTCTGTCTGGTTTCATTTAATGTGAGAGGGATCAATTTTACTTTCAGACAAATTTAACAATAAAGATGTAAAAATGTGATTAATTCTGAAACATTGTGACACTGTTTGATAACTATAATGTTAAATAGTAAATTCTTTTCAAAAGAGGAAGTGTTGTTGTTGAGTTTGTTGTCTTCAAAGTCAGAGAGCCGTGTCTCTGTACAGTCAGAGGTTTTGTAATGACGACTCAATCAGTTTGTATCACTGTGGTTGACTTTTGGTGGAGGAACCAGACTGGATGTTGGAAGTAAGTTCAATCTTTAACAAATTTTATTGAGTTACAGGAAACATTTTCTTTTTTGCCTGTGTTACTTGTCAAGAAAATGAAATTGGTGGTTTTACATTTTAACTTGTAATTTTTGGCCAGCTGTTGTGTATGAAACAAAGTGCACTTTGTTTTTCAAATGAAATGATAAATATAACTACCATAATAACTCAGTGGAGCAGAGAGTCATGTGTTTGAATTTTTAGATTAAAGTTGGAATTTGAGGACTTGTAGTTGAAGTTTTGTCAGACAAAGTCAGAGAGCCGTGTCTCTGTACAGTCAGAGGTTTTTGTACGACGACTCAATCAGTTTGTATCACTGTGGTACACGTTCGGTGGAGGAACCAGACTGGATGTTGGAAGTAAGTTTCTGTACAAATATTAAATCAGTTAAGGTTTTAATGATCTGATCTAAATCACTCTCATTGTTCATTTCTCCTCTTTAACCTTGAAGTTGAACTCAAAGCAGTTTTACTGAACTTCTCTTTAAACATTCAGTTGAATTTGTGAAATGTGAACAACTTAAACTGTAGGAAAGATTAAAGAACAACACTCGTACTTTATACATGTTTTAAATTCAGCCTTTAAAACTGTTTTGAAGTTGAGTTGAAATGATTTCAAACCCTGAGAATGAAGCAGAAATGCTGCCAAATCTCTGATCTTGTAAAATGGCTCAAATTGTCTTTTAACCTCAGTTTGAAATAATGTTGACTCTTCTCTGATGCTATTTGTATTTTTCAATCTGTCTGATGAACAATTTCAATTTGGTGGTGAGTTATTTTTGGCTGATAATGTCCTTTAACAGTGGATCTGATTGACTTTTGTCCTGTTGAGAGTTTGGACTGTAAATATGTTTGTATAAATGTACCAGGACTTTGAACTAAAGAATATATGAGTGAAAATATATTCAGTGTTGATACTGAAGCTGTGATTCTTTTATTTCCAGTGTAGTTTGATATCTCTCAGGTCATATGAGGACTCTTTCTGTGCTGATATGCATGAGAGGTTTCTGAAAGGGAAGTGAAACAATGTGTGAGTGAGTGAGTGACTGGTGGAGCAGAAAAAGCATCTGACAGAAACTCCTTCAAGGAGAAAATCCACTCTCACACAGTAAAGGTGTCCAAGTGTCTGGTGTTTGATTGACAGCTGTGTGGTCCCTGTCCTCTAAGCTGATTGGTGTCTCCTAGGTGATGTCCGTCCCACCCTGACGGTGCTGCCCCCCTCCAGAGAGGAGCTGCAGCAGGGCAAGGCCACGCTCATGTGCCTGGCCAACAAGGGCTTCCCCTCAGACTGGAGTCTGGCCTGGAAGGTGGACGGCAGCAGCAGCAGCAGCAGCAGCAGCTGGGAGGAGAGCAGGAGCCCCGGGGTGCTGGAGAAGGACGGCCACTACAGCTGGAGCAGCACCCTGAGGCTCCCTGCAGACCAGTGGGGGAAGGTGGGCTCTGTGACCTGTGAGGCCACCCAGGGCTCCCAGACTCCGCTCTCAGAGACACTGAGGAGAGACCAGTGTTCCCAGTCCTGACCTGACTCACTGGGACTCTGCTACTGGTTTGACTCTGCTACTGCTCTCACTCTGCACTCTGGAACTATCTCTGTCTTTCATTTCACATCTTTCAATAGCAATATTTACCAGCTTGTTGCAATGTTTCAATATTATTTCACTGTTTCCACATAATAAAGACGTGTTCATCAAATCACTTGTTTTCATCTTTATTATGATCAAAGTGTCTGAATGATTTTCTCTTCATAGTAACAGTAACTTTATTAAATCCAGAGGAAAAATAAGCTGATAAAATCCTGTAAGTTCTCTGTGATGAATTCAGAAAGAAAGTTTCAGAATATATGAAATAGGTCTATTTTTACTGAACATTTTAAGAGTTCATAAACTCAGACAAAACTCCTCATTATTGTTTGATTAGTACAAACAGTGATGGTAGTAGTATAAGTCCATCATCTGTTGTCACAATGGATATGAATGCCTTCATGACTGTAAAACTTATTCTGCTATAGTCATTACAGATTTGTCTGTAATAATAAACCTTTGGAACAAAACCCATGGTAGGAACTTTTCAATGATAAATCCTTCAATCAGCTCTCATTACTGAAGTGTC
Organism: Epinephelus fuscoguttatus; assembly: GCF_011397635.1. Taxonomy (NCBI): domain Eukaryota; kingdom Metazoa; phylum Chordata; class Actinopteri; order Perciformes; family Serranidae; genus Epinephelus; species Epinephelus fuscoguttatus. The sequence goes on along the minus strand of NC_064768.1, from coordinate 41,577,895 downwards.
TTTATAGTAAGGACTGTAATATTGTAATAACTTCAGGTGTCTCCAAAGAACATGCATTATTATTTGAATTAATCTACAAAAGTCAGAAAAGTGTTTGTTAAATCTGAAATAAATAGCAGTATATCGTCTGCATAGAGAGAAATAAAATGAGTTTGATCTAGAAATTTAAACTGGCAAATATTTCCATCCTGTTTCTGCTGAAGAACCACAAAGAGAAATAAAGAGATGACAAAAGGACAGAATTAAAATGTGACTGATTTACATACTCCATTAATTGTTTTTGGTGTAATCTATAAAATACCTATTTTTGTTGGAATACAAAACACACAAAATGGCTCAAATATGTTGTACGCATAAGTAATTGTACAACATGAAAAAAAATATTGATATCAACTGTTGTTATTTATTTAAAAAATGAGTTCCTTAAAGATCCAATGAAAAATGGTAAGATTTTTAATATATAATATTTACATTCATACATTCATGTGTTATCATACTCTATGAATTAAATTATTATTATTCTATTATGAATCATTAAATTATTCTTCAACAGAGTTTAGCTCTGATGTGCAGCAGAATGTTAAAAGCCTGATTAAATAAACTATACATAGTTTTTTATATACAGTATATTTAGATTACAAATGTTCCGAGTCAATTATTTTTAACTGCATTTTTTGTTCTGAGTAAAACTTGTGTTGTTTTAGTTTCAGTGCAGCTGTTGAGTCAGATCAGTTCCTCTCCAGCTGAGGGAGGTTTTTGTACGACGTTGTATCACTGTGTGAACGGTGTGCTGCTACCCTGCTGACAGTAGTAAACTCCTGAATCTTCAGCCTGAACTCCTCTGATGGTCAGAGTGTAGTCAGTCCCAGATCCACTTCCACTAAAACGATCTGAAACTCCAGACTGACGAGTTGTAGCTGAATAAATCAGGAGTTTAGGAGCTTCTCCAGGTTTCTGAAGGTACCACTGGAGGTTGCCATAAACATTTGAACTGGTTTTACACCTGATGGAGACAGTTTGTCCTGGAGCAACAGACTGAGATCCAGGAGACTGAGTCAGGATGATTTCTCCTGATGAATCTGAAAACATGACAAAGAGGAGAAGGGTTATTGAGACAGATCCAGCTTGCAGAAAGATGATCAACATCCAAACAGAAGAGTGTCATTTCTTTAACATGGAGAATAGATGGAAGAAGGTAAATGCTGCTTGTTTCAGTGTTTCTCCATCAGAGCAGAACATCATTGTGGTGAACCTGGTTGCATCCTGAAGCAAAGTTTTCAGACAGAAGAGAGTCTCACCCTGAACAAGGAGCCCCAGGGTGGCCAGCAGTAGAATCAGTGACATCATCATTGTGCTGCCGGCGTGTCAGTGGCTGTGAAAGGCCTGGACAGCCACTGATCAACACTGGCCTCTTAACGGCTGGGAGCAGAGAGGCAGGACACATATGCAAACACACAGAGTCAGTCAGCTGGAGCTGTCCTCAACATATCAGGCTGTTTTCTCTTGCTGACAGCGTTTCCTCACATATTTGCATATTGATATGGTCGTCTGGTCTTTTTCTGCTTCATCCAGCCATTTAGAAATTCTATGATGGAAAAATGTCAGACTTTTTCAAAATAAACAATAAACCAAGAAACCTGACATGGTTAGATATTGAAATATTCAGTTCAAAGTAATCCCACATGTAGTATTATACAGGACTCCAAAATTATAAGTGACAAAACAACAATGCTAAATTGTTTTAATGAACACTTTATTGCCTCTTCTGATTTGTTTGAGGCTGCACGCCTCAACCAAAAGTAATTTGAACAATGCGATTTATTCTGATTCATCTCTGATTATTGAGCAACCTTTTCATTCCACAATGTTTACCTGCACTGCTTGGTGTTAACAAGTCAGCAGGTCCTGATAATCTTAAGTCTTCCTTTTTAAATCTAACAGCTGATTTTATTGTTTCTCTTTAACATAAATTTTAAATCCTCCCGTGTCTTTAAACAGAGTTCCTCTAATCTGTAAATCGGCTTTTCTTCTTTTCTATTAAAAACTGGTGACCCAACCCAGCTAAACAACTACAGGCCCATCTCTAAACTCTCAGCCCCAGCCACAATTTTAGAATCTTAAGTGTCTGAGCAGATAAAAGAGTTTTTTATAGGTAAATGATATTTTATCTTTTTATTTATCTAGATTCTGAAAAAAAAGCATAACATTTAAAAGTTGTCAATAATATGGTACATTTGGGGCGTGGGTAGAGTAGTGGATAGTGCTGGTGCATCATGTACAGAGGCATTGCCTCGCTGCAGCGGTCGTGGGTTCGAGTCCGGCCTGCGACCCTTTGCTGTGTGTCAGTCCCCGCTCTCTCTCTCTGTCTGCCCATTTCACACACTGTCCTATCCATTAAAGGCAAAAAAGCACATAAAAGTAATATAAGAATTATTGTACATTCCTTCATATAATATGGTACATTCCTTCGTGTTAGAGACATGCAGTACGGCTGAGTTAGTGTCATGTTTGCCTCCCAGACTGCAACAGGAAGATGATTCCACAGGACAGGAGCCTGATAGCTGAAGGCTCTGGCTCCTGATCTACTTTTGGAGACTTTAGGGACCACGAGTAACCCTGCGTTCTCAGAGCGCAGTGTTCTGGTGGGATAATATGGCACTATGAGCTCTCTAAGATATGACGGAGCTTGACCATTTCGAGCTTTATAAGTTAACAGTAGGATTTTAAATTCAATTCTGGATTTTACAGGGAGCCAGTGCAGAGAAGCTAAAACAGGAGAAATATGATCTCGTTTCTTAGTTCCTGTTAGTACACGTGCTGCTGCATTCTGAATTAGCTGGAGAGTTTTTAAAGACTTACTAGAGCTACCTGATAATAGAGAGTTACAGTAATCCAGCCTAGAGGTAACAAAAGCATGGACCAATTTTTCTGCATCTTTTCGGGTCAGGATAGGCCTAATTTTCGCAATATTACGCAGATGAAAAAATGCAGTCCGTGAGGTTTGTTTTAAATGAGAATTAAAAGACAAATCTTGATCAAATGTTACTCCGAGGTTTCTTATGGTAGTGCTAGAGGCCAGAGCAATGCCATCTAGAGAAACTACGTCATCAGATAAAGAGTCTCTGAGTTGTTTGGGGCCAAGAACAATAACTTCAGTTTTGTCTGAATTTAACATCAGGAAATTGGTGCTCATCCAAGTTTTTATGTCTTTAAGGCAATTATGAAGTTTAGTTAATTGATACGTGTCTTCTGGCTTCATCGATAAATACAACTGTGTATCATCCGCATTACAATGGAAATTTACAGAATGAATATGAATGCACCCACACAGTGTTTGCATGCTCTGGACTTTGTGCATCAGGATGCACTGAGATTCATAACCAACTGTAGGCTCCAAACTCATCACTGTATCCTGCAGGCTTGGGTTGGCTGGCTCTCTTTAAAATTTCATAGACTGTTTCATCGGCATTTTCTTGTTACAGAGCTACTCTTGGCTGACTTCCAGCATATTTATGCCTGTACATTAAGCAAAAAAAAAAAATGAAAATGGCCCTGCTCAGCATGTTTTTATTGTCTGTACCTTGGGTTCGTATAGAGTTTGGTAAGTGGGCATTTATGTCTGCAGCTCCTTATATGTGGAATCTTCTGCAGAAGGACTTAAAGCTGCACTCATTGGTTCTTTGTGGCCATTTCAAAACACTGTTGCAGGATTTTTGTACACAATCTTCTATATTCCAATGTCGAATGTGTCCTAGCTGGTCTTTGTAATCATGTGTAGTTGCTTTGTTTTTTTAGAATAGAATAGAATAGAATAGAATAGAATAGAATAGAAAAATGTTTATTCTGACATGTTTAAAAGAAACAAACAAGCTTTGGTTAGAAAAACTAAAATAAAAATAAAAATATAATAATAAAGAAATAAAAAATGAAAGACATGAATAATCAAGTTGCATAAAGTAAAGGTCAGCCAGTCAGCAAGTCACAAAGACAAACCAAAGAAAACAAAAACAAAAACAAAAAAAACAATCAAACAAAGAAATACAACTCGGAAACATATTTGCATATTTCACGTCTGAAAAGGTGCTGGAAGGAAGTGTGAACTTATGTAGTCCTACCGCTTTTTTCTTTCTATATTTTATCTTTAAACTTTATGTTGAACCTAAATTCTTAAGTGTTACGGAGGCGGTGGCCGTACCCCTGCCTCATAGTTTAACTTTGTTTATAGTTGTGTGTTTCATGCTAAGCAGGCTGTGTGAACCCCTGCACCTGATTGGCTCACGCTGAGGAGGTGTGCCTTCCCTCCACCTTCCATCTCCTGGACCCGTCTCCTTTGTTTGGATTGGTACGGTACCACATCAGCTCCACCAATCCCCAGGCTGCAGCTGAGGAGCAAGGCTATATAAGACTCAGCCAGATCATCAATCGGGCAGCTTGCCAGACGTGTCTCCTGAATTTTGTAAATGTTAATGTGGCATTAACTTGAATGTTTGAAGTACATGAGGCACTTGATAGAGAGGACTGGGCTAGGGAACATAAGTTTCAATAACTGATTGCACTAACAATACTTATAGGCATTTCTTCTGTTTAGAGACACTAGGTTAAGGGGTGCTGTCCTAATTGTGTTATGTTTTGAACCAATCAAGAGTTAATTGGCAATTTTGTTTTTGCTTTTGATTTACTTAGTCTCCTTATTAGTACTCTAGTTTTGGTTCTCTTTGTTTCTTTAATTTGAGCAGCATCCATCAGCCCTTTTCCTTTAGCTTTGCCTCACAATTTCTGTTTGCCAAACCTTGTTTAATAAATAATTTTACTTTTACCGATTACAACTGGTTTATGTTGCTTCCCTTTTTCCACCACGAGCTAGGGGTCGTAACATTAAGCTTTCCGCTTCGTTAACATACAACTCAAACAAATCAAGCATGAAATCCATAAAAATAACATTGCAATCAGAATGAGACATACTTCAACAACAGGACAACCTACATGTCCTGTTCCATCATATATTCCTTCAGTATGTTGTTTTTGAACATTCGTTTGAACTTATTTAATGATGAACATGCTTTCAGTTCCTTGTTGCAATTATTCCACAAGGTCACTCCTTTAACTGTAATACAGTGATATTTTGTGTTTGTTCTCACTAATTGTTTCTTAAATATACTGGTTCCCCTCAGGTTGTGCTGATTTTTTCTCATTTGAAACAACTCTTGGATACTGTTAGGTAATAATTTATTTTTAGCTTTATACATGATTTGAGCTGTTTTGAAGTCAACCAGATCTTTAAATTTTAGAGCTTTTGATTTGATAAAGAGTGGGTTTGTTGTTTCTCTGTAAGTGGTTTTATTTACAATTCTTATGGCTCTTTTTTGAAGAATATAGATTGGATTTGTGTTTGTTTTGTACGTGTTTCCCCCACACTTCCACACAGTAGCTTATGAATGGAAGAATAAAGGAGCAGTACAAGGTGTATAATGATGTTTGATTCAAAAAATCTTTGACTTTGAATAGTATTGCAACTGACTTTGATATTTTGGTTTTGATGTAGTTTATGTGTGGCTTCCAGCACAATTTTTTATTTGTTAATATTCCAAGAAATTTGTTTTCAGACACACTTTCAATTTCAACATTGTTTATCATTCAATTCAATTCAATTTTATTTATAAAGCCCAATATCACAAATCACAATTTGCCTCACAGGGCTTTACAGCATACGACATCCCTCTGTCCTTATGACCCTCACAGCGGATCAGGAAAAACTCCCCAAAAAACCCTTTAACAGGGAAAAAAACGGTAGAAACCTCAGGAAGAGCAACTGAGGAGGGATCCCTCTTCCAGGACGGACAGACGTGCAATAGATGTCGTACAGAACAGATCAGCATAACAAATTAACAGTAATCCACATGACACAATGAGACAGAGAGAGATGCAGGTAATGACAGTAGCTTACAACAACATTAATGAAAGTAATAATATTATAGTTATAGTTCTGGCTACTGTGGTACAATATGTTGAAAGTATGTATTACTATCTGGCAGTATACATGTGTGACAATAGTCATATGTGTATAATCACAGTAGAAGTATGACTAATGACTAATGATGGCAGCAGCAGCAGGAGGCATCTGGCAGGACCACGGCAGCAGCACAACCACACACGTCACGCTGTCCAGGCACCGCTGTGATATGAGTTAATCTGAGAGACAGTGGAGCACAAAGGCTCCGGAGAAGAAGCCGAGTTAGTGACATGCAGAATGGCCGAGTTAGCAAGATGCAGTAATAGGATACGAGAGAGAGAGAGAGAAGGAGAGAAGGTGCCCGGTGTATTATAGGGGGGTCCTCCGGCAGACTAGGCCTAAGTCAGCCTAACTAGGGGCTGGTACAGGGCAAGCCTGAGCCAGCCCTAACTATAAGCTTTATCAAAGAGGAAAGTCTTAAGTCTAGTCTTAAATGTGGAGATGGTGTCTGCCTCCTGGACCGTAACAGGAAGATGATTCCACAGGAGAGGAGCCTGATAGCTGAAGGCTCTGGCTCCTGATCTACTTTTGGAGACTTTAGGGACCACGAGTAACCCTGCGTTCTCAGAGCGCAGTGTTCTGGTGGGATAATAAGGCACTATGAGCTCTCTAAGATATGACAGAGCTTGACCATTTAGAGCTTTATAAGTTAACAGTAGGATTTTAAATTCAATTCTGGATTTTACAGGGAGCCAGTGCAGAGAAGCTAAAACAGGACAAATATGATCTCGTGTCGTAGATCCTGTTAGTACACATGCTGCTGCATTCTGAATTAGCTGGAGATATAAAAAGATTTATATGTAAATGCAGATGGTTGTTGAATGAAGTCTACAGTAATTCATATAGTGTTTACACAGTGAATCTAATGTTGAAATAACAGAGGTAAAAAAAAAGACAAATAGATCCTAAAAAGACAGGAAGAGATGTTCATCAAGTAAGACATGAGAAGATTCAAAATTTCTAAATGACATTTTGATTCTCTTACATGATGAAAATATTTTGTTTAAACTACTTTATCTCAGTTCAGTGGAATGTGGATTCAAAACAAAATACTTGATGTACTTTTAAAATGCGTTTGAAAGAAGTCAGACAAGTTGCACAATGTTCTGATATGACTGATAACTTTAAACAGAGATTAGATATTGTGATGTATAATAAGGTGTCGTCAGCATAGAATGGGAAATTTGTGTGTGTGTGTGTGTGTGTGTGTGTGTGTGTGTGTCCTCAGTGAAGTGTATCAGTCTCTGCAGTAGCTTCCAGCTGCAGCAGTCACTTCAGTTTCTGTTCAGTCTAACTGAGGGAGGTTTTTGTACGACACTTTTTCACTGTGTGAACACATGCTGACTGTTGATCTCATGTACACTCTGACAGTAGTAAACTGCTGCATCTTCAGCCTGAACTCCACTGATGGTCAGAGTGAAGTCAGAGTTTGATCCACTGCCTGAAAAACGACCTGGTGTCCCTGAATTGCGACTGCTAGTGCGGTAAATGCGCAGTTTAGGAGTTTCTCCATCTCTCTGTTGGTACCAGGCTAAACACGCGGGTGAGCAAGGAACGCTCTGACTGGTCCTACAGCTGATGGTGACGGAGCCTCCCAGAGCAGAGCTCACTGCTCCAGGCTGAGTCACTGTGACCTGACCTCTGGACTCTGAGGATACAGAGACAAAAACATAAAGCAGCGTCATGGTTTTGTGGTCTTCATTTCAGAGGGACGGATGTTGATAGAGGAGAGGAGTTTGATTCTCTGGACTTTACCTGTGAAGCAGCAGCAGAGGAGAGTCCAGATGAGGACGGAGGTCAAAGTCATGTTTTTGATGAAGAGGAGGATTTCTGTGGCTTCTGTTGTCATGAAGGACAGCTGTCAGTCATCCAGTGTTCAACTCTCAGGACTATAAACTCTCCCAGAGCACTGGAGCATGGTGCTGCTGATGCAAAGTGGCTCTCTATGGAAATGCTCTGACTGACTCCAACAGGGACTTGGATTACTCTGATGATGCTGTTTATCACTGGATCAATACATTTATCAGAGGACTGATCAGGAATGTGTCACTCATCATTTACATGTGGATTTGCTTTGATGACTGCAGAAAGATTTTCTTTCACAACGTCTTCTGTCTAGTTTCATTTAATGTGAGAGGGATCAATTTTACTTTCAGACAAATTTAACAATAAAGATGTAAAAATGTGATTAATTCTGAAACATTGTGACACTGTTTGATAACTATAATGTTAAATAGTAAATTCTTTTCAAAAGAGGAAGTGTTGTTGTTGAGTGTGTTGTGTTCAAAGTCAGAGAGCCGTGTCTCTGTACAGTCAGAGGTTTTTGTACGACGACTCAATCAGTTTGTATCACTGTGGCGCACGTTCGGTGGAGGAACCAGACTGGATGTTGGAAGTAAGTTTCTGCACAAATATTTAATCAGTCACGGTTTTAATTTCAGTGTCTGAATATTTGTAGTAGATATAAGTTTCCATTGGACTGATCTAAATCACTCTCATTGTTCATTTCTCCTCTTTAACCTTGAAGTTGAACTCAAAGCACTTTTACTGAACTTCTCTTTAAACATTCAGTTGAATTTGTGAAATGTGAACAACTTAAACTGTAGGAAAGATTAAAGAACAACACTCGCACTTTATACATGTTTTAAATTCAGCCTTTAAAACTGTTTTGAAGTTGAGCTGAAATGATTTCAAACCCTGAGAATGAAGCAGAAATGCTGCCAAATCTCTGATCTTGTAAAATGGCTCAAATTGTCTTTTAACCTCAGTTTGAAATAATGTTGACTCTTCTCTGATGCTATTTGTATTTTTCAATCTGTCTGATGAACAATTTCAATTTGGTGGTGAGTTATTTTTGGCTGATAATGTCCTTTAACAGTGGATCTGATTGACTTTTGTCCTGTTGAGAGTTTGGACTGTAAGTATGTTTGTATAAATGTACCAGGACTTTGAACTAAAGAATATATGAGTGAAAATATATTCAGTGTTGATACTGAAGCTGTGATTCTTTTATTTCCAGTGTAGTTTGATATCTCTCAGGTCATATGAGGACTCTTTCTGTGCTGATATGCATGAGAGGTTTCTGAAAGGGAAGTGAAACAATGTGTGAGTGAGTGAGTGACTGGTGGAGCAGAAAAAGCATCTGACAGAAACTCCTTCAAGGAGAAAATCCACTCTCACACAGTAAAGGTGTCCAAGTGTCTGGTGCTTCTTTCACAGCTGTGTGGTCCCTGCCCTCTAAGCTGATTGGTGTCTCCTAGGTGATGTCCGTCCCACCCTGACGGTGCTGCCCCCCTCCAGAGAGGAGCTGCAGCAGGGCAAGGCCACGCTCATATGCCTGGCCAACAAGGGCTTCCCCTCAGACTGGAGTCTGGCCTGGAAGGTGGACGGCAGCAGCAGCAGCAGCAGCAGCAGCTGGGAGGAGAGCAGGAGCCCCGGGGTGCTGGAGAAGGACGGCCACTACAGCTGGAGCAGCACCCTGAGGCTCCCTGCAGACCAGTGGGGGAAGGTGGGCTCTGTGACCTGTGAGGCCACCCAGGGCTCCCAGACTCCGCTCTCAGAGACACTGAGGAGAGACCAGTGTTCCCAGTCCTGACCTGACTCACTGGGACTCTGCTACTTTGACTCTGCTACTGCTCTCACTCTGCACTCTGGAACTATCTCTGTCTTTCATTTCACATCTTTCAATAGCAATATTTACCAGCTTGTTGCAATGTTTCAATATTATTTCACTGTTTCCACATAATAAAGACGTGTTCATCAAATCACTTGTTTTCATCTTTATTATGATCAAAGTGTCTGAATGATTTTCTCTTCATAGTAACAGTAACTTTATTAAATCCAGAGGAAAAATAAGCTGATAAAGATCCTGTAAGTTCTCTGTGATGAATTCAGAAAGAAAGTTTCAGAATATATGATATAGGTCTATTTTTACTGAACATTTTAAGAGTTCATAAACTCAGACAAAACTCCTCATTATTGTTTGATTTATACAAACAGTGATGGTAGTAGTATAAGTCCATCATCTGTTGTCACAATGGATATGAATGCCTTCATGACTGTAAAACTTATTCTGCTATAGTCATTACAGATTTGTCTGTAATAATAAACCTTTGGAACAAAACCCATGGTAGGAACATTTCAATGATAAATCATCCAATCAGCTCTCATTAGAGTTCTCAATTTCAACCCGAGCCCGAACCTGACCCGAATAAGCCCGACGGGTCGGGTCGGTTTGGGCTGACTAGTTAAGTTAATTGGGGCGGGCTGAGTCGGGCTCGGACAGCGGAGAGAGAGGAAAAAAAAAAAGTGTGTCTGTCAGAAAGCGCACTGTGTGAGGGTGTGACAGCAGCACTAACACACAATGCTGCTGTCCATGGTTCTCACTTCTGAGCAGCCTGTGAGGAAGAAAATATGCATGTCTGTTAAGATTATTCCAAATCCATTCATTATTCAATGTTATGTTGTTGATGTTTGAAGGTTATAGTTACCATTTTTAATAAAGTGTTCGAGTTGAAGTTGAAGTATGGTCTGCTGTGTGTGTGTGTCAGGGGATGATAATAGGGCTATAATAATTAAGCAAGAAGAATATGCGAATTATAAAAATAAAGAATGCTGAATTCCGTTCTGACAAAAAAAAAATAATACTAAAACAAGATATGCTACTGTGAAGTGCGAGCGAAGTTTGGTCAGTCAGTCAGTGTTCAGGTGCAGGAAAAGTGTTGAGAGCGGCTGCGGCTCATTAAATGCAGCGGCGCAGCTCTACATGATGCGCAATGGTTGCTCTCCCCCACGCTGACGTTGAAGCCTGTCTGTCTGGTAATATTATTTTGGGACATGAATGATTGGTTGACTTTAAGTGATTAAAGCTACTGTATTTGAGGCAGGGCAGCCAGACTGCTGAGGCGCAGAGGGGGAGCATCATTTTTTCCCCCTAACATTTAAAAAAAAAAAAACAACTCAGGTTCAGTCGGGCTCGGACCCAGTGATGTATGTGATGATGTCGGGCCGAGCTGGTTTCGGGCTTCACGTCCCTCGGGTCATTCCGGTTTTGGGTTGAATTTTTGGGCCCGTTGAGAACTCTAGCTCTCATTCCTGAAGTGTCTTTATAGTAAGGACTGTAATATTGTAATTACTTCAGGTGTCTCCAAAGAACATGCATTATTATTTGAATTAAACTAAAAAAGTGAGAAAAGTGTTTGTTAAATCTAAAATAAATAGCAGTATATCGTCTGCATAGAGAGAAATAAAATGAGTTTGATCTACAACTTTAAACTGGCAAAAATTTACATCCTGTTTCTGCTGAAGAACCACAAAGAGAAATAAACAGATGACAAAAGGACAGAATTAATATGTGACTGATTTACATACTCCATTAATCGTTTTTGTTGTTAATTATGAAATACATGAATTTGCTGGAATACAAAACACACAAAATGGCTGAATTATGTAATACTCATAACTACTAATTAAACAACATGAAAAAAATTATTGAGATTAAATATTGTAATTTATTTAAATAATAAATTTGTTCAAGATCTAATGAATATTGTAAGATTTAAAATAAATAATATTTAGATT